>NW_007260671.1:0-784 GCF_000164805.1 Carlito syrichta
CTGTTCCCAGAAGAGCTGCCTCCGTGTGGTTTCTTCTCTCCATTCTGATTCACCGGCGCGGTCCTAACCCCCCCTTGGTCAGTGCAGGTCACCGACATTCATGTAAAGAACATGCATATGTGCTACTGAAAACTAAAATAAATAAATACATATTTTCTCTCTCATCTCCATATTCCTCTTGCTGTATCTCACTGTTATGTTGATTTCTGCTCACCTGCTGGGTCAGCATGTTGACTTTTCCTTAACTCAAGACTGGTTTGACATCCCTGCCTCCTAAACTATTCCTCCTTTGTGGATTGGATTGTTTTCAATGTCACGCAATGCTACATTTCACTATGGTCAGTTATGAATGTCATTCTAGTCCCTAGTAAGCTCTTTTCAAGATACCAAGTGATCAAAATCATCGATGTGGCTCTCCTGAAAACATGTGATGACCATCTCTTCTGTGAATCTTGTAAATCTGCTGCCATTTTCTTGTTTTCAGCTAATTCTCCGGTATGTTAAATAGATCAGGGCCCATGAGCAGTTTGTAAAGAATATTGCTTGATAGGGTTTTTTGAGTGGGCCTAACATCATTGACTTTGGTTGTATTCGACTAACAGAGGATGACGAGATCTAGGTCATGAGTCAGTGTGGTTGGTAACCTGCAGTTTACATGTGCCATTGACAGGAAGGTTAGGTGAGAAGGACAGACAAGCGGGGACAGTGATCCCCTAAACTACTTTCTCACTATCTCAGCTTCCCTTCTCATTTAGGTTCTATGAGCCTGAGATGTAGAGACAGC
>NW_007260671.1:1106-16394 GCF_000164805.1 Carlito syrichta
ACTTGTCTATCTTTTCTCTTAGGACATGGTACTTGAGGTTTTGATCAGGGACTGGTTGCCAATTCCAATTTCCATAAGGACATTTTCTAAGGTTCTCGTAGTGTGAGGTTTTACATTTAGGTCTTTGATCCATTTAAAGTTGATCTTTGTGTGTGGTGATAGGCAGTGATCTCATTCTAGAAATGGTGGTAGAATATATATTTTTAGAATGTTTTGTCTGTTCTTTGCCAGTTGTTTGTCTACAATTTTAAAGTGGGTAAAGGAAACCTCAGAGTCAATATGTTCTTGTACCCAATTATGATTCATGTACAGTGTCATGTGATCATACTTAATCTTATCAGCTATCTTATGTATGTGTGTATGTATGTATGTATGTATGTATGTATTTTGAGTTGGAGTCTCACTCAGTCACCCAGACTGGAGTGCAGTGGCCGCTCCCAGCAACCGCAGCCTCAACCTGCTGGGCTCCAGCGATCCTTTCACCTCAGCCTTCCAAGAAGCCAGAACTACAGACACGTGCTACCATGCCCGGCTAATTTTTGATTTATTGTAGAGATGAAGTCTCGCCAAGTTGCCCAGGCAAGTCTCGAACCCGCAGGCTCAGGCAATTTACTCACCTCGGCCTCCCAAAGCGTGGAATTACAGGTTGAGCCACTGAGCCTGGCCTCAGCTATCTTCTTACTTGATTACCATCCCTCTCCTGATGATGAAAATAAACTTTAAAAATATAAGATTTTCCTGGGTCACATGTCTAGTGAGGAGAAGAGTAAGTGGTTCTGTTTGGATTGAGTTTTCCAAGGAAACAGTGTGTCTTTTTAATATTATCTCCAGATTTTACATTTCAAGGTATTTTTAATTATGCTTTTTGTGTTTGTCCTCTTCCATTTCATTTACATTCTAAGATTGCCTGACTCTTGACTAAATTCTTTACAGTGTTATTTTAACCCAAACATATACCAGTGCCATACTATTTTTCTCACTTTGTTTCCATCTCGGCTTTTGTTTTAGATCTCCAACTAAACCTACGAATGCTTGTAAGTTTGTCAAAAGTGAGTGTCCTCAGTCATCACTTGTGGAGTGGAATTTACCCTTGGCAGATTCCTTATGATGGAATCAGGTCTCACTGAGTTTGCATGTTTAATAATCTTTCCTACTTCCTTGATGCATGGATAACATCACTAGATTTGATTTTTCTTGAGTCTTTAGGTAGTATTGATTTGCTTTAGGTGACAGTAAAGGTGTGTCTTCTCATTCTAGGATTCTCTTCTGTTCTACTAGGGCCTTTGATTTCTGCCAAATACTTCATTTTTTCTCTTCAATGCAAGTCTCCCAAGGACAATTCCTTTGTCCAGGTCATCCTCTCTCCCTGGCAATTCTGCCTTTCCTGGATTGGCACCTCTGGTCCTCTGCACTGTGATGCCTCTTCCTTTCAATTCCCTGGTAGCCAGCATTCTGATCAGCCCAGTCTCGGGCATGTTCTGTGTTTATCCACACTCGCTTTGTGTAGGTGACATCACCTGTGTTTTGTCATAAACAGGCCCTCCTGACTGTCCTCTCCTCCACAGGCACAGTCTTGCTGCTCTCCCTACTGCTGAGTGGCTCCCAAACATGAATAAAGAACTCATTTGAGTCAAGAGTCAGGCAATCTTAGAATGTAAATGAAATGGAAGAGGACAAACACAAAAAGCATAATTAAAAATACCTTGAAATGTAAAATCTGGAGATAATATTAAAAGGAAACACTGTTTCCTTGGAAAACTCAATCCAAACAGAATCACTTACTCCTCTCCTCACTAGGGATGTGACCCAGGAAAATCTTATATTTTTTAAGTTTATTTTCATCATCAGGAGAGGGATGATAATCAAGTAAGAAGATAGTATTTACATATTTAAGATATCAGTTTCATTTATGGGTTATCCTTCCTATGTGTCTTTTTGCAAAAAATAAGTAAATGAATCATTTGTGACTATGTGATATATATGTGTGCGCTCTTCATTTCCCTCTTCCTAATGTAAAACATACTGCATTTGAGGTGTTATTTTGTACTTAGCTTATTTTGCTTGATGTATGCTTGAAATCACTCCATATATAGATCTTCCTTATTCTTTTTCTACAGCTGTATGTAGTATCATTGTGTGCCTGATTTATTCAGTCTTTTCTTTATAACATGTAGGTTGATTGTAGTGTTTTGCTATTGCAAATAATGTTGCAAAGAACAACCTGTTCATATAAATTTCAGAAAGTTCTAGGAATGTGCTCTCAGAAATCAGACAGCATAGATCCATGGTATTAACAGTGATTAAAACTTGCACTGTGTTCATTTTAGGAGACTTGGACACAGTTGCAGGCCTGGAAAAAGAACTGAGTGATGCCAAAGAGGAACTTGAGTTTATGGCTAAGAAAGAGAAAGTGAGATGAGTTTTTTAGTCATGCCTAACTTCTAAATTCAATTTTTTTTCTTTCAAAGTAGATTTTATTTAAAAGAATATCATGTTCCAAGTATACTATC
This sequence comes from Carlito syrichta, assembly GCF_000164805.1. Classification (NCBI taxonomy): domain Eukaryota; kingdom Metazoa; phylum Chordata; class Mammalia; order Primates; family Tarsiidae; genus Carlito; species Carlito syrichta. Next base: position 3,617 of record NW_007260671.1, read on the forward strand.
TAAGCCTAAAAGCAAGGGATGGGCCAGGAGCAGTGGCTCAAGCCTGTAATCCTAGCACTTTGGGAGGCTGAAGTAAGAGGACTGCCTGAGCCCAGGGGTTCAAGACCAACCTGGGCAACTTGGTGAGACCTCGTCTCTACAATATATCAAAAAATTATCTGGGCATGGTAGCTCATGCCTATAGTTCCAGCTACTTGGAAGCTGAGGTGGAAGGATTGCCTGAGCCCAGTAGGTTGATGCTGGGGTGGCCTTGAACATACTACTGCACTCCAGCCTGGGCAACTAAGTGAGAGACTCCAACTCAAAAAAAAGCAAGGTATGCCATTTTTCTCTGTGAAGAAAAATATAAGTTACTTTATATATGCAATACCTCAACAAGATGCTCTTGTGTGTATAACAAGGGACATGAAAACTGTTTATGAACTGAAACAACACAGCTCTCTGTACCTATAGCTTACTGGAATAAAATAATTGCAAAAAACTTGTGGAAAAAAAAGTGCTTGACAAGTCTGTTAGACTTAGGAATGGCATCATAGACAGTCCTCACCATTTTACTAACAGGAACTGGGATGGAAACTTTCCAGTTGAGCACCGTCTGCAGAGTGCAGCTAGCCAACTGCAAGACTTCTTCCTTAGCTACCCCCTTAGCCACCAACTGACCAGAGAATGGAAGGGCAGGTGAAGGATCTTGCTCCCAATGACAGGATGAACCATAAGAGGAATGCTTCAGAACAGTCCTGTGTTCATCAGAGCTCCCACAGGGGAGGGTTGTGGGGATGTGTGGCATAGGGTAGGGGCCTCTCTCAAGAAAGGGATTTGCTACATGGTGAGAGAAAGAAGAGCATCTGTGACAAGACCTTTGGGACAGGAATGTAGATGAGAAGATTAGAGGTTTGCAACCTTTTTTATTCCGTCATTAAGAAACACTATGGCTAGCCCCCTCAGTGCTGGACTCTGAGCTTAAGACCATGAACACAGATATGCATAAACTATTTTCTGACAGTCACAGAGCCCTCATTTAGCAAGCAGTGAGCCATGAGGGTGTAGTGAGGGTGGGTTCACAGAAAGAAATTGCCAGTGCGGCACTGGGTGAATTCAGTGGATGGTGTTGTACTCCTTCTGGTTGTTTCCAACAGTGGGATGACCCGTGTACCTCTGGGAGCAGCCAACATCTTGGCTCCCTGTTTGGTCAAAATATTGAACATGGCTTAAAGGTGTCTATGGGAGACTAGTCAGTAGCTATTGACCATGGCCTGGTCAGCTGAGAAAAAAAGAGGTAAGGTTACTAAGTTTTCTAGTTCATCCTTGCCATAGTGATCAGTGATGATCTGTCTTCTGTCTGATAAGGAAAATGCTCTCCAGATTTCAAGATTCACTAAGTAAAAAATACATTATGTATCAGCCATTTTATAGAATTGTAAAATTTTTTATTTTGTTATCTAATTAGAGGTCAAATAGCTAAGGTAGAAAGCGAAAAGCAACTTCTAAGTATAACTTGCGAACATGGGGGGTCTGGGACTAAAACTCTGACTTGTGGTTCTCAATATTTACTGAATTGTAAGCATTGTCAATAATAATTATGGATTATGAATAATAATTATTGAATAATTATTGTTCTTGCTTTGTTAGCAATGCTCAAAACTCATTCCTGTGTGACTTCAAGTAAGCCATATAACTTTGTGAACCTTCAGTTATGTCTCTTGAAAAATGGTGAGATTTGACAGTTTACTTTCTGCCACAGAATGTCAGGTCTCACAATCTCCAACAAAGAGATTTCTTAAAAGTCTATGATACATGATTCGCCTTATTGACCAATGTCGTTACACAGTGTAGTTCAAGGATGGTGTGAGCTGCTGAGAGGCTCACTTTCAAATGTGATTGGTCCAGTCCTCCTTCCTTCACTTCTGCATGTTTTCTTGGTAGGCCATGATGACACCAACGGTACTCTCATCTCCCAGAAGACCAGCGGTGAAACTGAAGAGACTTGGACTACAGGACTTTCTCCCAGTCTCAAGCTCACAAAACCTGGGTTGGAATGGAAGCTGAGAAAGTGAGGAGATTGTTCAGGGGATCACTATCCCCTGTTTGTGTGTCTCTTTCAACTCAGATTCCCCTTCTACTGCACATGGATCACCAACCACCCAGACCCATGACCTTGATCTTGCTGTGTTCTCTTGGTGAAATACAGCCACAGCTTAGGCCCACTCAAAAAAATCTAGCGAGCAATATTCTGTAAACACTGTTCATGAGCCCTATTCCATTCAACACATGGAGAACTATCTGAAAGTGACAAAATACCTTTAGGTTTGCAAGACTTCCCAAAATAGATGGTCACTACATGTTTTCAGGAGATACATACAAGTGGTATTGATCACTTGGTAACCTGAAACAGCTCTTTTGGGATTAGAGTAAAATCCACAACTGACAAGTATGACATATGGTATTGAGTGACATTGAAACCCACACATACAGGAGGAGCTTAGGAGAGAGTAATATCAAACTAGCCTTAAGTTGAAGGAAAAATCAGCATGCTGGCTCAATTAGGGAAAACACCACCAACAATAATGTAACAATAAGCTACAGAAAGAAGAATAATGGGACAGGATAGAAAACAGTCTTTAAAGGAATTATTCATTCCCTTAGTATTATACCCTGATTTTCATCCTATATTCTTACATGGGAAAAAAGCAAACAAACAAGAAAATGGCAGAAGACCCAGATAACAATATCATGACCATCTAAGTTAGTTATCTTTTCCTTGTGGCAAAGCCTTAAGTTCTATTTACGCTTAAAGAGATGGTAGGATGATTTAATGGCAACCATTGAGAAAAATCAATCCTGCTGAAAACTGTTGATGATTCTATATAAAGAAGGGAAGAACAGTGAGCCATATACTTGGACAAATTGGGAAATAGTTCTGTGGTATTGTCAGATGGGAACACAAATACCAAGAATGACTGGTGAGAGAGCGGCCACCATCAGTGGTGATCTTCAAAGGAGACCAGTGGAACTTGTGTTGTCAGCATGTCCCAGCCAATTAGAAGGCAGGGCCTCCTAAGATTTCATGACACCTCCACATTTAAATTCTGTTATTGCAACCACAGACCGTGACCTAGCACACTGGGTACTATGTACTTCACTTCTGTCATCGTTGTAGCTTCAGGCAGTGCCTTTGGCTGTGAGCTCTGGTATTTGGAACCTCATTTTTTGTGACTATCAGAGGTGCAGACCAAACGTTTCTTAACAGTAAGTGAAGAGTTACAGTTTTGTTATTTCTCAGTCCTGATTAAACCTATTTGATTTCATTTGCTTTTCACTCATTATGTGTTTGGGTTTCTTCTCCTCAGTTTCTGTATCTCTATAACTCTTCTGCCACCTTGAATAGTGTGAAAGTATCTGTCATATCTTTGACCAGTCAGAGAGAAAAAGTAAATATCACAGAAAACAAGAAGGAATTGAACACAGAGCTGGTAAACACAAAGAAGCAGTTATGTGACCCAAAACAAAAGCCACTGATCTCTGAAGTCACTGCGTATGCCTCAGCCAACCAGTTGAAGAAGTACAGAAAGTTTCAAAGGTTCATGTTCACCAAAGGGATAACTGTTGACCCGTCATTCCTCTGAGAAAGTAAACGTTTTTAGGCTAGATTGGGCTGTTCCCATGATCAAAGTGAATTTCATCCTCACTATATTTCTAGGTAGGTAGAACTGGATATTTAACTTCTTTTTGCTGAGGATAGAAAAAGTGTTTAGCAACGTGTTTAGCAACGTTTCCACGTGGGCCAGTGGGGTATAGGACAGAAGCCGAGTAAAAATCCCAGTTATTGATTCTTAGTTTTTCCCTGTTTCTCAAAGTGACAAGCTTAAGTCATTTTCTAAGGATTCTCCTGTACTGTACATGATTCTGCAAGACAAATAACATTTAGACTGTCGGTCTAAATGTCTGGGACTAAAGAATTTCCATCTAACTCAAAGATTTAGGCCCAATAGGCAAAGAACTGTGTTGATTACCCTAGAGGAAGTGTGGTGACTGTATACTCTTCCTGCTTTAAAGGAGCTTGAAGATGAGTCTGCTCCTCTTGGAATCTGTGATACCCATCAGTGATGGCATCAAAAGCAAGGACTCCATGGTTGAGAAGGAAGTCCTGCTTCCTGGGTACAGGCTCTTATTCCTCAAGAGAACAAATGACAATACCCATGCATGGGTTGAGGCAACACAGAGTAGTTTCCTGGGTTCCAGTCAAGTTGCTTATCGTCTCTGGGCCTCGTTTCTTCATGTGTTAATATGCTATTATGAAAGCACCTACTAATTTGAATTGTTGCAATGAATTACCAGATGTATACTTTGTAAATCTCCTAGAACCATTCTTGGCACAGAGTTTTTGGCAGTCTTTACTAGCCCTTCTTTCTACAATTTCTAATTTAACATAAAATTGACTAGTATTTGGACATATTTCCTTATGGGCCTATGGTCTTATGCCAAATATTTTGCATGATTGCATCAACATAGTATTTTAAAATGTCATTTAGATTTTTTCTTCAAAATTCCAGTAAAAGTCCTATAGTCCACCCACAAGTCCTATAGTCCTAGGGGCCTTCCCAACTCCCTGGGAAATCAAGACTTTTTGTACAGCAGTATTTTCCATAAGAAACATCTAGCCTTGGTAAAGTGGCCCGAACTCTGTCAGGTCTTAGGGGATGTGAACGCAGACTCCGCCAAATGCAGTAGAATTATCTTGTCCACTGCCTTTGAGTGTCTCTTTCCTCATCTCTAAATTGTGTAGTATCCGAAGCCATGGAGTCGGCAGGTTGGTAAATAAAGATATGGAAATCTCTGCCTAAAGGCTGGAACAGGGCCTCCTTATCTCCTTGGGAGGGGCCCTCCTTCTGCCCTCTAGGCAGTGACAAAGGAGTATTGTTCACTTTCCCCAAGGTAAGCGTGTCTGTCTTTACTCAGAGTGTAAAGAGTACAAAGATAGGTTGGGGTCCAAGTTGGGGGAGTAGCTGAAGTTTCAGGCAGCAGAAGCCCAGGCAAGAGGAAGTGCTCAGGTAAGAGGGCTCTGTGCAGGAAGATGGGGCAGGCAGGACAGTGTGGATCTCTGAAGTGTTGCAGCTCAGCTGGGAAAACCCAGAGCTAATTTTTGGCAAGAGAAGCGCAGGAATCTACATGATGCCCACAAAAGGCTGCTTTTTGAGGGCTTGGATGATGACTGGCATACTTCAGTTTATCTTGAGGTTCTTGACCTAATTTTTCTTTATTCCCATCTTCTCTGATTTCACCTCCTCCACAAGTATCCTTTATGGGTTATTCTCACCTCCAAACCTGTTGACTTCCTTTCTTCCATCTGTTCCCTCCGTGCTAGGATTTCAGGGTGAGAATTCAGTTCAGGCTCCTGCAGGACACACACAAAGTAAAGACCAGAGTCAGTTCTTAGCTACTGGTCACAGGGAACATGGAATCCACATATAGGTCCTCCATGGATCCAGAGAGAACTGAATAGAAAGTGACATTGGAAAACTTGAACGATAACCTGATCTTCCTGAGGTGGAAACTGAGGTTCAGAAAGACCAAGACATTTTTCCAATCTCGCCAAGCACTTGATGACAGAAGAGACACCACACAAGCCTTGGCCTCAACTTCAGTGTCTAAAGCAAATTCTCATCCTCCAGGAACTCAACTCTGAATTTCAGAGAACTTTGGATATAGAACTATGTCCAAGGTGACAATGTGTGTGTGCATATATATATATGCACACACACACTCACACACATGTATATCCAGTCCTTCAGTTAACTTTTTAAAATCACAGCTCTATGGTCATATTATTCATACTCAGTTTTCATTCACTTATTGATAGATTTGGGCCAGAGAACACGTAAGTATTAAGCAGTACTTACCATAACACTGTTTTCCCTGTCTGATTTTTTTGCTCCTCATTCTTCTGTAGGTAATTTTTTTTGTCTGTCATTGCTGGAGAATCTCAGCCCTCATGTGGGTAATTTTATCTATGAAGATCACTGGCATGTCTGTCCTCTCTCTCGAAGAAAGAAAACGAGAACATGATTCTGGGTTTCCAGTGTCCCAGGCTTTCTCCTAAGCCAGCCAAGTGAGCTGAAAAATTCATAACAGATAGAGGCTAGGTCAGTAAACAGAAGACTAGAGACAGATGGAACCAGGAGACAGGCCTTCAGGGAAGGTAGATTTAACCAGGACATAGTCAATATCTCAGCAATTTGGTGAGGAAGCTGTTTCAAGCAACTAAGAGAAGGATGCTACCATGAGTCTGAATAAAGTTTTAAAAATGGGTTGAATAATGATGACAACAAATGCAGAGCTGACAGCCATGTGGCAAAGCCCCGTGTCATGGAGGATTAGTCCCATGCTCTGGATCCTAACCAAGAAACGCCTGCTATGTTCAGGTCGATTTCAAACCTGTTTTGCATCAGTGACTTCTTTGTTCTTTCTGCCTGTTTCAACTCTAACTTTGTTCTTACATCTGTCCCACCGTTGCCAGTAGAGGCTGATAAATTGTTTGGTCTCACAGGCTGACAGTGGGAAAGGAATTGCGTCAAGGATGTGTACCTTGAGGACACCCTCAGAAACCTTATGCACACCTGTTGTTGACGATTTATATGAGATTTTCAACTTCTGATCACATGCAATATACATGACATTTCCCACTCTAAACAAATTCTATCATAGAAGGAACCTGGGAACCTTAGGGGACAGGGTGAATGCATTTTTCATCTGGGAGGGATATTAATTGCCGGGGGACTGGAGGTTAACCTGTGGTATACGGGAGTTCTAAAATGATCTCCAAATATGTCTCACCCTTATCCCTGGAACCGGTTAAGGTGATGAGACATCATGCCTATGATTATGTTATATTATGGCAGTTAAATGACTTTAAGATGGTAAGGTTACTAGAGTGGACCAGATCTTATCGCATCACCCCACAAGTACCCCAGGTTTCTCTGGATGGTAAGAAGATAAAGTCAGAGATGGTGGGAATCTGAGAAAGACCCCATGAGCTGTCGTTGGATGAATTCCTTCAAGTTCTGTAGTGAACTTGGAATAGTATCCTGAGCTGCAGATGAAAATGCACCTGACCCATACCTGGATTTCACCTTGTCAAACCCTGATCAGAGAACCCAGCCACTTCATTACAGGCTTCTGTGGTTTTAAAACACTAGTTTTTTGTGGAGGGTTTTTTGTGTTTTGTTAATACCCAGCAGCAAAAGGCTAGGACAGGTGGCTATGTCCACTCTTGATTTTTCATTTGCAGATAAATGTATGTCAATCCCAGTATGGGGGAAAAAAAGGAAGTAAAGAGCCACAGTAAAAAAAAAAAACATATGTTTCCCTATATGACTGTTCTGAAATCATTACAACCTGAAGAAGACAATGAAGGGAATTTTAGACACAAAAGGAATGTCTCTTAATGTTACCAACTATATTTCTAAATGAATAAAGTTGATACAATACTTGACTCCACGTGACACTACCTCCAAATTCACCACTCATCATATTTCTTATAACTGTCGCAACTGTAAGACAACGCTCCATTATATGATCTAATACAAATTTAAATATAATGATGGCTATTATCCACATTTCCATTCTGCTAGAGTCGGTCAGAGCAACCAGAAATTGAGGAATGACTGCAAAGAGTCCTGAGGGAATTTGGGATGTGACAAAAATGTTCCCTAATAGGACTCTGGTGATGAATGCGCAATTCTAAAAATCTATTTACATGATTAAATTGTATATTACAATGGTAAATTTTATTACATAATTTTTTGCTTGTTTTTTGAGTCAGAGCCTTACTGTGCCACCCAGGCTGCAGTGCAGTGGCTTGCTCATGGCCATTGAAGCTGCCACCTGTTGAATTCAGATTATCCATCTGCCTCAGTCTTCCAACTAGCTGGAACTGCAGGCACACACCACCGTGCCTAATTTTTATCCATTTGCTTATTGTAGAAATGATGTCATGCCAAGTTGCCTGGGCTGGTCTTGAACCCGTGGCCTCAGGCAATCCTCTCTCCTCCACCTCCCAAAGTGCTTGGATTATAGGCATGAGTGGCACCAACTGGCTATAAGTCACTTTTTAAATGAAATTTTAGGGTTCCTCTCTAGCATATAAAGAGCCATCACTCTTTGTCCTCACAATTAGGAAAAAAGCCTAGTGACTCTTTTTAGAGACCAGGAAATTGAAGCCACAGGACAAAATTCCACCCTGAAAAGTAGAAGGGCTGACACAGGGAATCACAGCTTAACAGGAACAGAAGCTGTTGGGGCCAGCACCTGGTAGGAACACTTACCTGGTAAGTGACACATTACTAGAGACTCAGAGCAGCCTCGCTTGAGCATTAAAACTCCTGGAAGCCCACACTTAGGGTGGATCCCATATATGTGTACATTTTACCACCAGAAACCCAACCCGATTCCCATGGTGAAAATCAGAAAAGTTTCCAGAGTTAGTGCACCATCAAGATGTACTAACCAAAGCAGTGTAGACTAGGTGAAAAAAGAAAAAAAAGACACAAATAGATAAATGGAGAAGTATACAGAGTCGAGAAATAGATCTACACAAATGCAGTCAGTTTAACTGATCTTTGAAAAAGGTATAAAAGCAGCTGAAGAGAGAAAAGGATAGTCTTGTCAACAGATGGCGGACATCTACATGCAAAAAATAAACAAATCTATGCACAGATCTTACATCTTTCACCAAATGGATTTTATAGCTGCATGTAAGGTGAAAAACCCCAAGACTCCTAGAAGATAACATAGGATGAAATCTAGGTGACCTGTATGTCATGATGACTTTTTAGATACAGAACCAAAAACCCAATCCACAAAGGAAAAACAAAACAAAACAATGATAAGTTGAACGTCACTAAAATTAAAAACTTTTCCTTTGTGAAAGTCAATGTTAAGAAAATGAAAAAAAAATTGAAACCTCAGAGAAAATATTTGCAAAATACAAATCTAATGAAGGACTGTGGTTCACGATGTAAAAAGAACTCTTAACACTAAATAATAAGCAAGCAGACAACCACATTAAAAAGTCGGCAAGAGATTTGATCACCTCACCAGAAAAGATACACAGATGAAAAATAAGCATTAAAAATGCTCAAAACCCTTGTCCTTAAACACCTGAATATTAAAAATAAATGAGATACCATGCCACTAAAATACCCCAAAATGACAATGCTAAATGCTATTACACATTCAGAGTTTCAGAAACTATCATTCCTTGCTAGCGGAAGTGAAAAATACTACAGTAAGTCTGGAAAAACTTTTCATAAACTGTCTTTCATTTTTAAGCAAAGCTAAATGCAGTAACACCATATCATCCAGTGATGGAAGTTTCAAATGTTTATCCAAATGCACCAAAACTTATGTTTACTCAAAAACTTACATGGTAGTATTAACAGTAGTGTTACTTATACCTATCAAAAAGGGATGCGACCAAAATGACCTTTATTATGAGAAAGAGTAAACAAACTGGAATTTCCATGCAATGGAATGTGTTTCAAGGATAAAAAAATAAATGAACTATCAAACCATGAAAATACTTGAAGGAACTTTAAATACATAATAATAGGATGAAGCTAATCGGAATCTCTACATTTTGTATGATCCAACTTTAGGACATTCTGGAAAGTCCAAACTATAGAGAAAGTAAAAGGATTAGTGATGGCCAAGGGTGGAGGAGGTGAGAAGGAATGAACTGGTGAAACACAAGAGGCTTTTTTTTAGCAATGAAACTAGTCTGTATGATACCATATTGGGGATTCATGAAGGTATGGATTTGTCAAAACCCATAGAAGTGTAACTCAAAGAATGGACCATAATGTAAATCATGGACCTTACTTCATAATAATGTGTCACTACTAGTTCATCAATGGAAACAAATGCACCACAATTACTCAAGGTACTAAGGGGGGGGAATTGTGCGCATGGTACCTAGGAATGCTCCTTATTGCCTGCTCAATTAATCTTTGAGTCTAGAACTATTCTAAAAATATTGTCCATTAGTATTTATGTCAGAATACATCAGTCCCATCAAAGTTTTGGTGACATCCTGTAACTGTATGACCAATACTGTTTTTTTAAATTTTTATTTTAAAATTGTGGGGTACAGTTAAGGGTTAGGCATACAAATATTCATTGTGCAGGTACTCTTGTTGATGAGGGTGTGCCCCCCTTCCTCAGACAGATATTGACTACCATTAATCCCACCTCCCTGTACCTCCCTGTCCTCCACCCTTGTAGTTTCCTGCCACTGTCAATCCTTTTCTTATAGTTATTCAAGATTCACTTATGAATGAGAACATGTGATGCTCAGATCTTTGTTTCTGTGAGAGACCACTCAGTATTATAAACTCTAAATCCATCTAGGTTGCTGTGAAATTCATGATTTTGTTCTTTTTTTATGACTGCCTAATAGTCCATCGTGGATATGTACCACATTTTTTAAATCCAGTCCTCTTTTGACGGACAGCATGGTTGGTTCCATGATCTTGGTATTGTGGATGCCTCTGTGGAAATCAGTGTGGCAGTTGCTAAAAGCTCTAAAAATCGACCTTCCACATGACCCCACAATCCCCCTACTGGGAATATACTCTGAAGAACTCAAATCACACTATAAAATAGATACCTGCACATGTATGTTTATTGCAGCATTGTTCACAATGCTGTTTGTTGAAATGCACAACCTGGAATGAGAGCAGCTGCAAATTTCAGTGCTTGTGCCTTCCACTTCTAGCCCTGAGAACCCTCCTGAACTCCAGATGGCAGATCAGTTCAGTTAGCTTGCATGAAGACCAGTGGCATCTGTTAAGAATAGGGAGACACTATCTATCTCGAAAGCCAGAGCTCTATGGATGTGGAACCACCAGACTCAGCAGCTGCCCCAGCAGTACACACAGTGCAAAGGTGAAGGTGACTGAAAGGAACTGATGGTCAATGGTGGGTTCCCTGCCTGAAAGACAAAAGAAGCTTTAGAGACTCTGGTAACTTTTTTTTTTTTTTTGAGTTGCAGTCTCACTCTGTCACCCAGGCTGGAGGGCAGTGGCAGGCTCGTGACCACCACAGTTTCGATCTACTGGGTTCCTGCAATCCTTCTGCCTCAGCCTTCCAAGTAGCCAGAACTACATGTGCGTGCTACCACACCCAGTTAGTTTTTGTGATTTATTGTAGAGATGAAGTCTCACCAAGTTGCCCGGGTGGGTCTCGAACCCACGGGCTCAGGTGATTCTCTTACCTCGGTCTCTCAAGATGCTGGGATTATAGGCTGAGCCACCAAGCCCAGCCGACTTTGGTAACTTTTGACAGATAATCAGAAAAAAAAAGAAAAAAACTTTAATTTTAGTGCAAAGTAGTAGGAAGGAAGAAAGGACAGAAGCAAACTTAGGTAAAGATTAGAATATTTAAGGGTGGAATTAAAACACCAGTCTTTTCTATGAACAGTCACACTAACCAATTAATCCACTGACTTAAAATACTGTGAACTCATATACTGCTACCATGAAGTAAGAAAGTTCCCCAACACCTTTTTCCCCCTATAAAAACACATTCTAAACCCACCAAGGACAGAGGTATTGAGTCTTGCCTTTGGGCATATTTTGGCATCAGCATGAATAGATTGGAACACTGGATATCAGAACACCACACTACAACTCTCCCACCTCCAAGCCAAACATTCTGGACCACAGAGAGGTACTGAGATCCCTCCACTTGGAATTCAACTTGCAAAAAAAAGGCATTCATCCCTCTGGTTTCAATTTACTTGGACTTTGGCAATTGGATTTAGTGCTTTGGAGCCTGACCATGCCAATTTGGGGTCATTCCGTGTATGCTGTCAATGTCAATCTGCCAGTCCTGCACAATAGACTGTTGACCTTTAGAAACTCAGTTGGTGTCATCTCACTTGGTCTCCCCAGCAAAGCCACTGAAAGTTCCTGACCGGGAAAAAAAAAGTATTCCTCATTGCCTTCTCAGACTGTGGTAGCCTATTCCTGTGTTGAACTGGCCTGTGTGTGAGTGGTGGTGATGGGTAGGGTAGGAGCATGTAGAAGGATGAGGAGCAACAGCCAAGGAAATGGGGAGCAGGAAGTGGGTGTATGAAGAGCTGGAGACAGCTAGGGGAAGAGGACGAGGTAGAAGACAGAAAGGAAGTCGGGGAGAGAGGAGATGAGGAAGAGAAAGGAGGAGAAAGAAGAGGAGAGGGAATCCCAGTACATCTAAAATCCTCTTCCAAAGAAGGTCATTGGTGCTTCATGGACAAGCAAAAGAGGACACTTGGAATGAAAAAGAAAGCGACACCTAGAAAGGGCCAGAAATTTTACTTCGGGGTAGGAAGCTCCAGCCACCAGAGAAGAGCAGGTGGACTTGGTGGAGACAACACACTCTTCCATGTTTAATTCCAAAGTTGATTTTATGTCATTCTCCAAGGTGGAGACCCAACAAGGCAGGCAAATAAATGTGAATCTGGGGAGATGCCTCCTGCTTCATATGAAGGGTACTTGAGTCCTGTCTGACTTGAAGAAATGCCTGGGAAGAAAATCATCAGGAACAGTGGAGGCTGGGAGAGGACTTAGCCAACTTCAGTGAGTCAGAGTGTCACCTCTGGGCAGTTCCATGGTGTGAAGGTCACCCCTCTGGATTCTGAATCCTGTGATCTGAGCTCAAGTCTTCATGGGACCTTCCCGTCAATGTACAGAAAAATCTGTCCTTTGCTTTGATGTCAGAAGTGATTCTGGAAAGCAAATTT
>NW_007260672.1:0-10729 GCF_000164805.1 Carlito syrichta
GGTGGCTGTGAGCTAACCCCCGCATTCTGGCCTGGGTGACAGAGCAGGATTTCAACTCCAAATAATAATTCTGCCACCACCACCTTCCCTGACACCCAGTTCGAGGAGTCACTCTCAGGGATGGGAGAGGATAAGGCACTCTCCCACCTGTCGATTGCTGGAGGTTTCAAAGGTGGTCACTGGGCACATCCGCCCTGCGCCTTCAGTCACATTTCCCAGAAGGCCTGCCTCCACCCTCCACACTCGTGCCCCACGTCGAAGATGTGTGTGAGCTCATGGAACAGACAGCCCCAAGATAGGTTGGGTGTCAGGCAGTGAGCATACAAGGCAGTCCAGCAACGCTGTGGCCAGACCAGGTTCCTGTCGCCCTGTCTGACACTTTCAGGTGGGGAACGCCCCTTCCTCTCCTGATCACTCCATTGTCTCCCGCCCATGAGGACCTTTCCCTGGGGAGTTGTGGAGCTCCTTGGTGACACGCAAGAGGTGTCTTTTTCTTTTGAGTTGGAGTCTCACTCTGTCGCCCAGACTGGAGTGCAGTGGCCGCTCCTGGCCACTGCAGCCTTGACCTGCTGGGCTCCGGTGATCCTTCTGCCTCAGCCTTCTGAGTAGCCAGAATTACAGGCGTGCCTTACCACACCCGGCTAGTGTTTTGATTTTATTGTAGAGATGAGGTTTCGCCTGCCCAGGCGGGTCTCGAACCACGGGCTCAGGCAATCCACTTACCTCAGCCTCCCAAAGGCATGGGATTACAGGCTGAGCCACCGAGGCCAGTTGGAGAGGTATCTTTTTCATTGCTGGAGTCTACGTCAACTGAGATGGATCACGCTGACATGATTGTAGATCCCAGGGTATCAACCTGTGGGGCTCAGGTGGTCCTCCTGCCTCAGACCCTGAGTAGATGGGACTCCATAGGCCATCACGTATGACACAATTTTAGGGACCTCTCACCAAGATGAACTCTGCCAGTATGCCCGGGCTGGTCTCCAAAACCTGGGCTCTGGAAATCTCTCCCAACGGCCTCCCTGGGAGCTGGACTGACAGCCTTGGGCCAGGGTGTCTGGCCTGGACTCACATGTTCTGTCGGTGGGGCAATGCAAGGAATGCCCCGGGATGGAGGTGCCACATCCCGTCTAGCCAGGACAGCAGGGACCATCACAGGTGACTCCAGTTTTTGCATTCTGGGGAGTGACGAGGTCTCACTATGTGTCCCAGGCTGGTCTCGAACTCCCAGGCCCCTGTGGTCCCCCACCTTGGCCTCCCAAAGCCATAGCCCAATTGTCTGCCGATGCACCATCTTTTGGGAACTCTAGGCCCAAGGCTGGGGCCTCTTTTCCAAATGATCTCTGTCTGTTCACAATCCCAACTCCAAACACAAATGGATGCTCTTCTTTTTTTTCCTTTCTCCTTTTTTTCTGAGTCGGAGTCTCACACAATCACCGAGGCTGGAGGGCGGTGGCTGGCTCCCAGCCACCACAGCATCAGCCCGTTGGCCTCAGATGAGCCTTTCCCTCGTTTTCAGAGGAACTGGAACCACAGGTGTGCGCCATCATGCCTGCTCATTAAGGATGGATGGTAGAGACGAGGTCACGCCTCAGTGCTCGGGTGGGTCTCTGCCCACGGACTTGGGCCAGCTGCTGCTTCAGCCTCCCCAAGTGCTGGGATGATGAGGTTGAGCCCCCAGCATGGCCTTGATTGTTCATCGAAAATGAACCAGAATGCCTGGCATGGAGGACCACGCCTGTAATCCCAGCACACTGGGAGTCTGTGGCGGGAGGATGTCCGTAGCCCCAGAGCCCAAGCCCTGCCCAGGTCATGCAGGGAGACCCCGTCTCTGCACTCATAGGAACATGGGGTCTGGGGTCGAGATGCCCCTCGTCAGGTCCACTCTGGAAGCTGAGGTAGGATGATTGTTGGAGCCTGTGATTTCAAAGCTGGCAGTGAAAGATGGTCATGTCTGCAGGCTCCAACCTGGGCCACAGAGCCAGACCTTGTTTCCAAAAATATCAGAATCGTACACAGATTCTCAACTGCACATGGTGTGTTCACAGGGCGACTAGCTTAAGAGCCAGGAAAAATGGGATTTAAGATGAAGAAATGTGAGGGATGTGTCCCTGGGCTTTCCTGGTAGAAGGTCCTTGTTGTTGAGTCATAGGGTCATCCTGCCTGGGGCATATTTCTCACCTTGGAGAGGAGAGTTGGCAGGAACCCAGCCAGGGTGCCTCGGGAATTCTTGCACCAAAGCAGGGGACGACACTGGGTGGGGTGGGTATGGAAACTGCCAAGTTAAGGGGAATCTCACATGTGATGGGGGTGGGGAGCAAAACACTGAGGGTAGAAAGTTTAAAGGAAAATGGATTTCTTTCTTTTTTTTCTTTTCTTTCTTTCTTTCTTTCTTTCTTTCTTTCTTTCTTTCTTTCTTTCTTTTCTTCTTCCTTCCTTCCTTCCTTCCTTTCTTTTCTTTCCTCTCCAGGTTGCCAAGGCTGCTCTCAAACCACCCAATTTGGGTCATCCTCTCAGCCTGGGTCTCCCAAACTGCTGCAATCACAGGCTTTCCATTTGGTCTACATCATGGTCTTCCTGCCTGTTCTTGAACTCTGGGCTGGTGCTGATCCTCATGCCAAGGCCTGCCCTCACCCAAGGTTTTCTGGGTTTTACTTGCACTAGAGGTGGGGGCTTTCGATGGTGTCCAGCCTGGGCTCGAGCACCTGGGCTCCAGCTATTTTCCCCTCTCAGCCTCCCCCAGTGCTGAGGAGAAAGGTGTGAGTCACCCAGCCGTCCCCATCTCACTGAAGGTTTAAGAGTCATGCCCTGTCTTTCCTTGAGGTGGGTTCTGGCAGGAGGGTGCAGGTACACACTTGGGAATGAGGCAGGTGGAGGGGTGGGTAACCAGGTGGAGACACACCCCTGTGCCAATTGCTCCCCCCAGAGAGGGCTTGGTGGATGACTCCGGCCACCCTCTCCGGGGTCCTTGGTCATTGGAAGGAATCTGGCCATGAGGGGCCCCAAGAGCCATGTGGAGACCTGGTGCAGGGGCTTACCTGTGTCATCCCGGTGCTCTGTGAGGCAGGTGAGCAATGGCCTGGGTCGATGGGTTCGAGACCAGCCTGGGCACCTCGGCGAGACCTCGTCTCTACAAGATGCCAAAAAAATGAGCTGAGTGTGGTAGCTCACGCCTATCGTTCTGGCCACTCAGTAGGCCACATTGGGAGGATCACTTGACCTAAGTTCGTGGAGGCCACGGTGGCTGACAGTGGGCCCCTGCACTCCAGCCTGGGCAACACAGTTGGACTCCGACTCAGAATAATAATACCAAACACCAACACCACCACAACCATGAGCTGGGCTCAAGGGCTCTGTCTGGCATCCCAGCCCTTGGGAGGCCAAGGCAAGAGGATGGCCTGAGCCCCTGGTTCAACACCTGCCCGGGACATAGGGCGAGACCTCATCTCAGCCATCAAAAATAAATCCAAAGAGTATCTGGGCGTGGTGGTGCACGCCTGTGATTCCAGTCACTTGGCAGGCCAAGGTGGGAGGATTACCTGAGCTTGGCAGGAGGAGTCTGTGGTGGCCGTAAGTGTGCCCCTGCACTCTGACCTGGGCGACAGAGTGGGATTCCATCTCCAAATAATAATAATCACCACTACCATTACCACCACCAACCCTGCCAACCAGGGCGAGGGGTCAACCTCAGGAATGAGAGTGGAAAAGGCATTTTCCAGACTGTCATTCGTGGGAGGTTTCAAAGGTGGCCACCGGTCACGTCCGTCATGCGCCTTCAGCCACGCGTCCCAGAAGGCCTGCCTCCACCCTCCACATCATGCCCCATGGCAAAGAGGAATGTGAGCTCACAGAACAGATGATCCCGAGTTAGGGTGGACATCGGGCACAGAGCGATCAAGGCAGTCCAGCAACACTGCAGCCAGCCCAGGTTCTGGTCGCCTGGTCTGCCACCTTCAGCCAGGGAGAAGTTGCCTTCCTCTCCCAATCACTCCATCGTCCCCCTCCCAAGTGGACATTTCCTTGGGGAACCATGGACACCCACTGTGACGCACATGGGAGGTGTCTTTTTTGTCGCTGGAGTTTCTGTCGACCAGACTGGGGCATGAAAGCACGATCGTGGCTCCCAGGGCCTCGACCCGCCGGGCTCAGGCAGTCTTCCCACCTCAGACCCCGAGTAGCCAGGACTCCTGGGACCACCACGCTAGACTTGATTTTGGGCACCTCTCAGCAAGATGAGTTCTGGCCATGTTGCCTGGCCTGGTCACTGACCCCGGGTCACAGGCAGCCTCCCACCTCAGGCTCTCAGGGCTCCGGGCTTACAGCCATGAGCCACGGCACCCAGCCTGAACTCACACTTGCTGTTGGAGCAAACGATGCAAAAGCATGCCCCAAGATGGAGGCCACCACATTCCGTGTAGCTGGGGCCATGGGCACCACCACACACAACACGTGTGTTTGCATTCTGGGGAGAGATGAGGTCTCGTTACATAGCCCAATTTGCTCTCAAACTCCCGGGCTCCAGCAGTCCCCCACCTTGGCCTCCCAAACCACAGCCTGAATGTCTGCCGATCCACCATCTTTCAGGAACTCTACCCCCAAGGCTGAGGCTTCCTTCCCCAATGATATCTGTCTGTTCACAATGATCCCCACTGCATACACATGGATGCTCTTCTTTTAATTCATAATGTTTTTTTAGTGGAGTCTCACTCCGTTGCCCAGTCTGAAGGGTGGTAGCTCATTCCAGGGCACCCCAGCCTCTCCATGCTGGACTCCGGTGAGCTTCCTCCACTGCCCTTCCGAGGAGCAGGAATGACAGGTGTGCACCACCATGCTCAGCTATTTTGAGATGGGGGTTAGAGACAAGGTTTCGCTGAGTTGCCCAGGCACGTCTTGGCCCAATGGGCTCAAGCCGGCCACTGACTTCGGCCTACCAAAGCAGTGGGATAACAAGCCTGTGGCCCAGAGCCAGCCCTCTATCCTTCTTCGAAAACAAACCAGAAGACCAGGCATGGTGGCTTAGGCCTGGAATCCCAGTGCTCTTGTATGCCGAGGCGGGAGGATGGTTGGTGCCCAGGAGCCCAAGGCCAGTCTGGACCACCTAAGTAGACCCTGTCTCCACACCCATCCAAACCTGGAGTCTGGATTCATGGTGCCTACCATCCTGGCCACTCTGGAGTCTCAGGTGGGAGGATTGCCGGAGTCCGCGACTTTGAGGATGGCAGTGAATGATGGTTATGTTCCCAGGCCCCAGCCTGGGCAACAGAGCCAGACCCTGTCTCCAAAATCATCAGAATCATACACAGACTTTCAACTGCGCATGGTGTGTTGAAAGGGCGACTGGCTTGAAAGCCAGAAAAAAATGGGACTGGGAAGGAAGAAAAGTCCCCAGGTGAGGGTTGTGTCCCTGGTCTTTCTTGGCTGAAGGTCTCTGCCAAGTCAGAGGACCGGGCTGCCTGGGGCACATTTCTCACATGGGAGAGGAGAGCAGGCAGGAACTCGTCAGGAAATTTTGCACCAAAGCAGGGGCAGCCATTGGGGGTTGGGGCAAAAACGTTCCAAGCTTTGGAGAAAACTGGGGGTGGGGAAATTGAGCAAAAGGTTTGCAGGAAAATGCATTTCTTTCTTTCTTTCTCTTTTTTTTCTCTCTCTCCTTTTGTTTCCACACTAGGGAGCCCTGGCTGCACTCACACCTCCCACCTTGGGCCTTCCTCTGGTGCTTGGCCTCCCAAACTGCTGTGATCACAGGTTTTCCATTTTGTCAACACCCTGGTCTTCCTGCCTGGTCTTGAAGTCTGGGCCTGAGGTGATCCTCCCACCAATGCCTGCCCTCATCCAAGGTTTTCTGGGTTTTGCTTGGTGTCAAGTTGGGGGATTGCTGTGGTATCCACCCTGGTCTCAGCTCTTGGGCTTCAACCATCTTTCCTGTTATGGTTTCCCATACTGGGGTCCAGCCCCTGCAGAGAAATTTAGAGGATCCCTGGAAAGTGGGGCAGCGTCGGTGATTATTCTGGAGAAATAAAGAGAAAGAAAGAGAAAGGGGGAGAAAGAAAAAGACTGGACTCTGTCTAGTGCAGAAGCCAATTTAATGGGACCAACCGTAAGTCTTTTATCCCAAATTTTCACATGTTAAATCACAAGACTATCACGTGAACACAAGGCCAGGTGGATGAGGCGCATCACCCCCACCCACCCACCAGGTGTTTTCTTAAGCATGAGGAAGGACAATCCTAATCAAATCACAAGCCTATTATGTGAACACAAAGCCAGGTAGATGAGGGGCATCCCCACCCACCAGGCGTTTTCCCAAGCATGAGGAAGGCCCAAAATTATCTCACTGTTCCTTATGCTGTTCCTTTATGTTCCTCACAAACAATACAACAATTCTAACATCATAATATTCTAATAATCAATAACTTCTAAAACTTATGCATCCCCAACACCTAATGACTGACTTAAATCCTAATACCTATCTATTCTGTGCTAATTTTACCCGTACTATAAAAAAACTCTTAATTATAGCTCAAACCAGTTCCTAAAGAATGTTGCCCAGTCCAAAGATCATGTTGGGTCATTTCCAGGAACAATTGATTATAATCTCTTAATAAAATGGCTATTCTAAAATCCTATGTATCTATCTTAATTTCTATAAAAGTTTCTAATTCCTAATCCTAATATATAAAGCTGATCATCAGCAATAAAACTTCTGAAATAAAACCCAAATACAAACTGTAATTGTACTAAACCCAAAACCACAATTAGTAGAAAGTGGGAACAATGAAATTTCTAAAGTTAGCTGTTTTCTTATAAAACCTTAAAGTATCATGTTTGATCATGCTTGAACTAACATAATTCCCTCACGTAGCATGACCTATTCTACAATACTTTCTATGAATAAAATAAATTCAGTTTCTATTATAAGTAGAAAAACACCTACACTCATTGTAGCTAAAGAACCAGTTTAAAAGAATGCAGCCCAGCCCAAAGTGGACGCTGGGCCCTTAGGAATGTGGCCTAGTCCAAAGTTTGTGCTGGGCCATTTCTGGTAACTGTAGATAATCATCTATACCATCTTAAGCTGGAAACAGCTCTCTAAATGTATATACTAATTCTACAAGTATACTTTTAAATCTTATAAAGAAGCTTGTATCATATATAAGGCTCCCAAATGTGACCTGAGTATGAATTATGTTAAGTTTAAAGCCAAAACCACAGTCTGTGAGAAACGGGAACAATGGATCCCTAGAGTCAGTCATGCCTGTCACATTCTCAGAACTTCATGCTTAGATCATCAAAGTCCCTGCTAGTGGGTCATGCCAAACAACAAAGAATCAAGGAGGGAATGGGCCTTCAGCTCCTGAACCCAACCTGGTGGTCTCAGGGTCTGCAGCCCACCTGAATCCCTAATGCTCAGACGGGCCTCCACAGCCGGCTCCCAACACTCCCCGATGCTGAGGAGACAGTGTGAGTTTCGTGGTCGGCCACCACCAGACAATTTGAGAGTCATACCCTCCCTTTCCCTGAGGCAACCCCTGGGAGGAGTGATCAGGTCCACCCTGAAGAACGAGGCAGGCGGAGGGGTGAACGCCCCAGTGGAGACACGCCCCTGCACCAGACACCGCCCCATGATGGCCTCAGTGGGTGAATCCAGCAGCCCTCTCCAGGGTCCCGGGTCATCTGATGGGAGCGGGACTTGCAGTGTGGCCCTGAAAGGGATGTGGAGGATGGGTGTGCAGGCTCACGCCTGTCACCCCTGTCCTTGGGATGCCAGGGTGAGAGGATGGACTGAGCACCCTGGTTCTAGACCAGACCAGGAAACTGAGTGAGACTTCATCTCGGCCATCAAAAATAAATCCGAACATTAGCTGGGCATGGTGGTGCAGGCCTGTGGTTCAAGTCATTGGAGGGTCAAGATGGGAGGATTGCCTGAGCTAGGAAGGTGGAGTTTGTGGTGGCTGTTATTGTGCCCCTAGGCTTCCACCTGGGCAAAAGAGGGAGATGCTGACTCCTAAACTTAATCAACACCACCACAACCAACACCACCACCACCCCTGCTACCCAGGGAGAGGAATCACCCTCTGGGATGGGAGAGGAAAAGGTGCTTTCTCATTTATCGTTTGTGGGAGGTTTCAAAGGTGGCCACCGGGCACGTCCATCCCATTCTTTTGGCCACATGCCCCAGAAGGCCTGCTTCCACCCTCCACACTCTTTCCCAACAGCAAAGACATAAGTCACCTCATGGAAGAGATGATCCCAAGCTTTGCTAGCCGTCAGGAACAGAGCAATCAAGGCAGTCTGACAATGGCTCAGCCTGCCCAGGTTCTGGTCACCGGTCAGGCATCTTCAGGCAAGGGGAGGTTCCCTTTCTCTCCCTATCACTCCATCATCCCTCACCCACACCTCTGTGCCATGGGGGCCATGGGGGCAGTGGAGGGTCATAGTGACTTACATGGGAGGTGTCTTATTTGTTGCTGGAGTCTCTGTCACCTGGACTGGGGCACAGCAACATGATCATGACTTCTGGTACCACCACGCCTGACTCAATTTTGGGGACCACACACTGAAAGGAGGTCTGGTTATGTCTCACGGGCTGGTCTCTGACACCTGGGCACATGCAGCCTCCCACCTTGGCCTCCCATGGCACGGGCTTGACGGCCGTGAGACAAGATGCCCAAACTTGACTCACATGTGCTGTCAGCAGGGAAGACACAAAAGCAGGCCCCAGGATGGAGGCCACCACATCCCGTGTAGTCAGGACGGCTGGCGCCACCAAGCACTTCTTGAGTGTTTGCGTTCAGGGGAGTGATGAGATCTCACTATGTGGCCCAGGCTGATCTCAAACTCCTGGGCTCCAGTGGACCCCTACCTGGGCCTTCCAAAGCCACAGCCCAATTGTCTACTGACACACCATCTTTTGGGAACTCTGGGTCCAAGTTTGGCACCTCCTTCCCAAATGATCTCTGTCTGTTAACCTTGATCCCAACCCAATAGACAAATGGATGCTCTTCTGTTTTTTTTCCTTTCATTCTTTGAGTCAGAGTCTCACTCTGTCACACAGGTTTGAGGGCAGTGGCTCACTCTCGGCCACCACAGCCCTGGGCTGCTGGGCTCTAGCGTTCCTTTCCCCAGCCTTTGGAGCAACTGGAATGACAGGCACGAGCCACCCCCTCTGGCTCCTTTGGGATAGAGGGTAAAGACAAGTTCTCACTGAGGTGCATGAGAGGTTCTTGGCCCACAGACTTGGGCCAGTCACTGGCCTCAGCCTCCCAAAGTGCTGTGTTGATGATGCAGACAGAACCCACCCTCAATCCATCATCGAAAACGAATCTGAAGACCTTGCACGGTAGTCCACGCATGGTATCCCAGCTATCTGGGAGGGGGAGGCGGGAGGATGGCTGGAACTCAGGATCCCAAGGCCAGCTTGGGTCATGCAGGGCGACCTTGATTCTGCACACATCCAAACAGGAGGTCTAGGGTCGAGGTTCACATCGTCCCGCCACTCAAGGGACTGAGGCAGGAGGATTGGCAGAGTCCATGATTTTGAGGCTAGCAGTTAACAATGGTCATGTCCTGGGCCTCAGCCTAGGCCACAGAGCCAGACTGTGTCTCGAAAAACATCAGAATCATACACATTCTCAACTGCACGTGATGTGTTCATAGGGGGACTGGCTTTAGAGCCAGGAATAATGGGATTGAGGGATGTGTCCATGGCATTTGTTGGTGGAAGGTCCTCATTACTGAATCGGAGGTTAGGGCTGCCTGGGGCACATTACTCACCTCGGAGAGGAGAGCCAGGAGGAACCCGCGCAGGGAGACTTGAGAACTCCCACACCAAAGCAGGGGCAGACATTGGTGGTGTTTGGGCCAGAAAGTGCTGAAGTTGGGGGACCCTCACCTGTTGTGGGAGTGTGGAGGAGGACTGAGGGCAGAGGTTTTGCAGGAGAATGGATTTCTTTCTTTCTTTCTTTCTTTCTTTCTTTCTTTCTTTCTTTCTTTCTTTCTTTCTTTCTTTCTTTCTTTTCTTCCCCCACTATGTTGTCCAAGCAGCTCTCAAACCGTCAAACCCGGGCCATCCTCTCGGCCTGGGCCTCCCATACTGCTGCGGTCACAGGCTTTCCATTTGGTCGACAATTTGGTCTTCCTGCTTGGCCTTGAACTCTGGGCCGGAGGCAATGCACCTGCCGAGGCCTGCCCTCAACCAAGTTTTCTGGTTTTTGCTTGGGGTAGAGATGGGAGTTTTCTATGGTTTCTAGTCTGATTTTGAACTCCCGGGCTCTGGAAATCTTCCCGTCTCAGCCTCCATGAGTGCCAAGGAGACAGACATGAGTTGCCCACCTGTTCCCGGCCCACAAAAGGTTTGAGAGGCACACCCTCCCTTTCCCCAAGGTGGACCTTGGGAGGAGAGAGTGGGTCCACCCTGGAGGACGAGGCAGGTGGAGGGGTGGGTGCCCCAGCAGAAACACACACCTGTGCCAGGTGCTCTCCCCAGGGATGGCCCAGCTGGTGACTCCGGCCAACCTCTCCTGGTTCCCAGGTCAGCGGAAGGGAGTGGGCCTTATGGTGGGGTCCCAGGAAGCATGTCGAGGCTGAGTGTGGGGGCTCACGACTGTCATCCTGGCACTCTGGGAGGCTGAGGGGAGAGGATGGCCTGGGCCCCTGGGTTCCGGATCAGCCCAGTTAACTTGGTGAGACCTCCTGTCTATAGGAAGCCAAAAAAATGAACCGAGCATGG
>NW_007260673.1:0-10080 GCF_000164805.1 Carlito syrichta
GAAATCAGTGTGGCAATTCCTAAAAACTCTAAATACCAACCTCCCATAAGACCCTGCAATCCCCCTACTGGGAATATATCCTGAAGAACACAAATCACTCCTTAAAAAAGATACCTGCACGTGCATGTTTATCGCAGCTTTGTTCAAAATAGCAAGAACCTGGAAACAGACATGCTGCCCATCAAAAGAGGACTAGATTTTAAAAATGTAGTATGTATACACGATGGAATACTACGCAGCCAAAAAAAATCATGAATTTCACAGCAACCTGGATGGAACTAGAATCTATAATACTGAGTGACCTCTCACAGAAACAAAGATCCGAATGTCACATGTTCTCACACATATAATAGACCTTAAACATCCAATGCAATACTATACGAAAATGACTCACCATACTAGGAAACTATGGTGTGGGGAGGGAGATGGGATTAACAGTAGGAAATATATGTCTAGGAATGGGCAAACACCCCATATCAACAGGGTGCCTGAATGAAAGACAATTGTATAACTAATCCTTAACTGTTCCCCACAACTTCATATTAAAAAAATAAATTAGAAAATAAAGAAATTCAAAGGAGAGATTAAAAAAATCTACATGATGTCTTACTAAGGGCTAAACAAGAATCAGGGTTTCGAAACAGGAATCTAAGGAAAGGGACTCCTCACATACAGGACACTACATGGACTCCAACTAAGGATGAATAAAGAATCTCTGTTGTACGAGTCTTCAATCCAAAAAATTCCCAGGGTGTCTGGTATGGGACAAACAAGAAACAGGGCTTCGAGCTCTCCAACTGTTTTGGAGCAATTTAGAATGCAGATATAACAATTCAGTCATTTCAGGACTCTGGTAACATTCTGGTCTTCTTGAAAGTTGTAAACGGGTATCGGGCACTCCAAGTCAGTTAGGTTCCTCAGAACACTAAGGTCAGATTCCAGGACAAAAAAAATCTTCTTGCCATATTTGGATGTAACTCTGGTCTTAAGGTGAACCCTGTAATCCTTCCCTTCTGTTTCCCTTTTTATTTTGAGGGGACAAGGGTTTTGCAATTGTCAAATGTTTAGTACGTATTTTTAAATGTAACCAGGAATCATGGATTCCACATCCCTAGGAAACTTCGGGGCATCTGTCTTTTCATATACAGAGTTTGGATTCAACATAGACAGGGAAAATCAGGGCATCTTGCTGAGAACGAAAAGAAAATCCGGTTCTAGTAGTTCTCATTAACCAGAATCTACAGGGCCTCTGGATAAGTTTTAATCAGCAATCTGGGCTTCTGGGTCCCTACATTTTTCAGAGCTACTTGCTCCGTGGATATGTTGAATCTGTCATTACAGATCCAGAAGAACTTTCTGGTCTTCTTGTTAGTTGTAATCAAGAATCTGGCCCTACAAACCCTTTTGCGTCCTAGGAACATCTACGACCATAATTATGTTCCTCAGAATCATAAGGCATATTGGTACAAAATCCCTCAATTCAGGTGACCTCAAACTACAGAAAATTCATGAGGGCGGGCAGGTCGGAATTGGGATGTTGGGTTTTGAAGATTCCACATTTTGGGGAGGTCTTGTGAAGAGGAACCATGAATCTTGGATTCCACCTCACAAAGAACATTATGGGAGTCTTTCTCTTGATATCCAAACAACTGCAATTCTCGGTCACCAGGAACCGTTCGGCATCTTGCAGAGTGAAGCAGAAAGCTGTGTAATGGGAGTCGTCATAAACAGGAAACTGCACGTCATATTGCAAAGGAAGTATATGGAATCTTGGTTACATGAGTCCTCAATCCAAAAAACTACAGGCCATCTTCCTAAGAGGTAACCACGAATCAGGATTTGAAGTAGGAATCTGGGTAATGGGAGTCCTCACATACAGAAAACTTCACTGCCTATTGCTAAGTAAGAATAAGGAATCTGCGTTACTCCTGTCCTCAATCCCAAAAATACTTCAGGTCGTCTTGCTATGGGCTAAACACGAATCAGGGTGTGTTTAGCATGAATCTGGGGAAATGGAGTCCTTATATACAGGCAACAACATGACCTTGTGCTAAGAAAGAATAAGGAATCTAGGTTACATGAGAACTCAATCCCAAAAATCTACAGGGCATCTTGGAAAGGGCTAAAAAAGAATCAGAGTTTCGAAGCAGGATCTATGTAATGAGAGTTCTTATACAGGAAAATACACAGACCCTTGCCAAGGAAGAAAAAGAATTGGGTTTATAGCAGTCCTCAGTTCTAAAAATCAACAGGCCATCTGCTGTGGGCTCAACAAGAATCAGGGTTTAGAAGCTGCAACATAGGTAATAGCAGTCCTCATATACAGAATCTACACGATCTCTTGCTAAGGAGAAATAAGAAACCTGTTTTACACGGTTCCTCTGTCACAATATCTACATGACATCTTGCTAAGGGCTAAACAAGATTCAGGTTTCCTAACAGGGTTCTGGGGAAAGGGAGATCTCATATACATCAAATTACATGGCCCCTCACTAAGGAAGAATAAGGAATCTGTGATACACTAGTACCAAATCTGAAAAATTCTCAGGATGTCTTGCTATGGGATAAAAAAGAATCAGGGCTTGAAGCTCTTCTCATATTTTGGAGATATTTGGCTTGTGGTGTTATGAATCAGTCTTATCAGGACTCCAGCAACTTTCAGGTCCTCTTGAGAGGTCTAAACAGGTAACTGGTCGTGTAAGTCGCTTAGGTTCTTCGGGACAACTAAGGCCAGATTCCCGGAACAAAAGTATCTCCTTGCCGTATTTGGATGTATCTCTGGTCTGAAGATGAACTTGGTATTCCTTTAATGTCGGTTTGTACTTTTATTTGGAGAGGAGCTGTGGGTTTTCCTGTTGCAAAATATTTAGTAGGATTTATTAAAATGTAACCAATAATCATGGATTCCACGTCCTTAGGAAACTTCTGGGCTTTTGTATTTTTGTATACAGTGTTTTGGAATGAACATAGGGAAAATCAGGGCATGTTGCTGAGAACGGAAAGGTAATCCGATTCTTGGAGTTCTGAGTCGTCTAAATCTACAACGTCTCTTTATAAGGTTTAACCAGCAATCTTAGCTTCTATGTCGCCACATTTTTGTGTGTCTTTTGAAATGGTAACCAGGAATCTTGGGTTCCAATTCCAAAAGAACTTTATGGGGATCTTTTTCTTGATATCCAAGCAACTAGAATCCTAGGTCACCAAAAAATATCTCGGTGTCTTGCGGAGAATGAAACAGTAATTTCAGTTATGGGATTCCTCATATACAGAACACTACACGACCTGTTGCTAAAGAAGAGTAAGGAATCTTGGTTACACCAGTCCTCCATCCTAAAAAGCTACAGAGAGTCTTGCTAAGAGATAACAACCAATCAGGTTTCAGGAGTTGGAATCTGGATAATGGGAGTCCTCATATACAGGAAACTGCACTGTCTATTGCTATGGAAGAATAAGGAATCTGGTTGCCTGAGGACACGTGTCCTCAATCCCCCCAAAAAACTTGAGTGTCTTGCTAAGGGCTAAACACGAATATGGGTTTCTGAAGCAGAATCTAGGGAAATAAAATCCTCATATACAGACAACTGAACGGACTATTCCTAAGAAAGGATAAGGAATCTGGGTGACATGTGTTCTCAATCCCCCAAAAATTGCATGGTGTCTTCCTAAGGTCTAAACAAGCATGAGGATTTCGATGCATGTATCTGGGAAAGGGAGTACTCATATGGAGGCAACTGCAAAGCTGTTGCTAAAAGTAAGGAATCTCGGTTATATGAGTCTAGCCGGACTCGGTGGCTCAGCCTGTAATCCCACGCCTTTGGAAGACTGAGGTGAGTGGATTGCCTGAGCCCATGGGTTCGAGACCCGCTTAGGCAGCAAGACCTCATCTCTACAATAAATCAAAAAATCAGCCTGGCGTGATAGCGCATGCCTGTATTTCCAGCTACTCGGAAGGCTGAAGTGGAAGGATCCCCGGAGCCCAGCAGGTCGAGGCTGCAGGGGCCGGGAGTGGCCACTGCACCCCAGTCAGGGCGACAGAGTGAGACTCCAACCCCCCCCAAAAAAAAGAAGAAGAAAAAGAAGAAATATGTTTTACACGGTTCCTCTATCAGAAAATCTATATGGCGTCTTACAATGGGCTAAACAAGTATCAGGGTTTTGAAACAGGAATCTAGGGAAAGAGAGTCCTCAAATGCAGGACACTACATGGCCTCCAACTAAGGACGAAAAAGAATCTTGGTTGTACGAGTCCTCAATCCAAAATTCCCAGGGTGTCTGCTATGGGACAAAGAAGAAACAGGTCCTCGAGCTCCCCAAATGTTTCGGCACAAATTAGCATGCGGATATTATGAATCAGTCATTTAAGGACTCCAGCAACATTCTGGTTCTCTTGAAAGTTGTAAATGGCTATCGGGCAATCCAATTATGTTACATTACTCAGAATAACTATGGTCAGATTCCAGGACAAAAGGAATCTTCTAACCATATGTGGATGTAACTCTGGTGTTAAAGTGAACTCTGTAATCCTTCCCCTTCTGTTTTTTTTTATTTTGAGAGGGGACAAGGGTTTTGCAGTTGCCAAATGTTTAGTAGGTATTTTTAAAGATAACCAGGAATCATGGATTCCACGTCCCTAGGAAACCTCTGGGCATCTGTCTTTTTGTATACAGAGTTTGGAATCGACATCGACAGAGAAAATCAGGGCATCTTGCAGCGAACGAAAAGGAAATCCAGTTCTAGGAGTTCTCTTAACCGGAATCTACAGGGCCTCTTGATAAGTTAAAATCAGCAATCTGGGCTTCTGGGTCCCTACGTTTTTCAGAGCTAGTTGCTCCGTGGATACACTAAATCTCTCATTACAAATCCACAGGAACTCTCTGGTCCTCTTGTTCATTGTAATCAATGATCTGGCCCTGAAATCCCTATGTGCCTGGGTACATCTACGACCATAATCATGTTCCCCAGAATCAAATGGGATATAGTACAAAATCTCACGATTCAGGTGACCACAAACTACAGAAAATTCTTGTGGGCGGGCAGGTCAGAATTGGGATGTTGGGTTGTGATGATTCCACATTTTGGCGATGTCTTGTGAAGGGGAACCAGGAATCTTGAATTCCAATTCCCAAAGAACATTATGGGAGTCTTTCTCTTCATATCCAAACAACTGGTATTCTCGGTCACCAGAAACTGTCTCAGCATCCTGCAGAGTGAAGTGGGAAGGTGGGTAATGGGAGTCGTCATATACAAGTAATTACACGTCACATTACTAAGGAAGTATAAGGAATCTTGGTTACATGAGTCCTCCATCCCAAAAACTACAGGGCGTCTTCCTCAGAGGTAACCATGAATAAGGTTTTTGGAGTAGGAATCTGGGTAATGGAAGTCCTCACATACAGGAAACTTCACAGCCTATTACCTCAATACCAAAAATCTACAGGGCATCTGGGAAAGGGCTTAAGTACCAATAAGGAATCTGCATTACTCGTGTCCTCAATCCCAAAAAAAACTTCAGGTCGTCTTGCTATGGGCTAAACACGAATCAGTGTGTTTTAAGCGTGATTCTGAGGAAATGGAGTCCTGAAATACAGGCAACTACATGACCTTTTGCTAAGAAAGAATAATTAATCTGGGTTACACGAGTCCTCAATACCAAAAATCTACAGGGCATCTGGGAAAGGGCTTAAAAAGAATCATAGTATCGAAGCAGGATCTATGTATTGGGAGTACTAATATACAGGAAAATACACGGCCCCTTCCCAAGGAAGAGAAAGAATCGGGGTTATAGCAACCCTCAGTCCTAAAAATCAACAGTCCATCTGCTGTGGGCTCACAAGAATCAGGGTTTAGGAGCTGCAACATAGGTATTAGCAGTCCTCATATACAGAATCTACATGATCTCTTGCTAAGTGGAAGTAAGAAACCTGTTTTGCACGGTTCTTCCATCACAATATCTACATGACATCTTGCTAAGGGCTATAAAAGAATCAGGGTCTCCAAAAAGGGTTCTGGGGAAAGGGAGTCCTCATATATAGGACATTACACGGCCCATCGCTAAGGAAGAATAAGGAATCTGTGATACACTAGTCCCAATCCGAAAAATTCTCAGGGTGTCTTTCTATGGGATAAACAAGAATCAGGGCTTCGAGCTCATCTCATGTTTCAGACATATTTGGCTTGCGAGTATTATGGATCAGTCTTTTCAGGACTCCAGCAACATTCTCATCCTCTTGAGAGTTGTAAACGTGTATCTGGTCATACAAGTCCCTTAGGTTCCTCGGAAAATCTAAGGCCAGATTCCCTGAATAAGTATCTTCTTGCCGTATTTGGATGCAACTCTGGTCTAAAGATGAACTTGGTAATGCTTAAATTTCCGTTTGTACTTTAATTTGGAGAGGGCCTGAGGATTTTGCAGTTGCCAAATATATAGTATGACTTATTAAAATGTAACCAGGAATCATGGATTCCACGACCATATGAGACATCTGGGCATCTGCATTTTTGTATACGGAGATTTGGAATGCACATAGACAGGGAATATCAGGGCACCTTGCAGAGAAGGGAAATGGAATCTGGTTCATGGAGTTCTCAATCGCCTAAATGTAAAAGGTATGTTGATACGGTTTAATCAGCAATCTGGGCTTCTATGTCGCCACATTTTTAGTGTGTCTTTTGAAAAGAGAAGCAGGAATCTTGGGTTCCAATCCCACAAGAACTTTATGGAAGTCTTTCTCTTAATATCCAAGCAACTGGAATCCAGGTCACAAGAAAACATCTCAGCATCTTGCGGAGAATGAAGAATGAATTTCAGTTATGGGAGTTCTCCTATATAGAACACTACACTACCTGTAACTACAGAAGAATAAGGAATCTTGGTTAAACGACTCCTCCATCTCAAAAAGCTACAGAGCGTCTTGCTAAGTGATAACCACCAATCAGGTTTTGGGAGTAGGAATCTGGACAATGGGATAATGGGAGTCCTCATATACAGGAAACTGCAGTGTCTATTGCTAAGAAAGAATAAGGAATCTGATTTACACGTGTCCTCAAACCCAAATAAAACTTCAAGGTGTCTTGCTAAAGGCTAAACACGAATTTGGGTTTCTGAAGCATAATCTAGGGAAATGAATTCATCATATACAGACAACTGCACGGACTTTTCCTAGGAAAGAATAAGGAATCTGGGTGATATGTGTTCTCAATCACCAAAAAATCACCAAAAAATTACACGGCGTCTTCCTAAGGTCTAAACAAGCATCGACACATGTATCTGGGAAAGGGAGTACTCATATACAGGCAACTGCACGGTTGTTGCTAAAAAAAAGGAATCTGGGTTATACGAGTCCTCAGTCCTGAAAATCTACAGGGCTTCTTGCTGAGGGCTAACGAAGAATCACAGATTCGAGGCATCAATGTGGGTAATAGCAGTCCTCATACACAGAAAAGTACATGGACTCTGGCTAAGGAAAAAGAAGAAATCTGTTTTACACGGTTCCTCTATCAAAAAATCTACATGGCGTCTTATAAGGGCTAAACAAGAATCAGGGTTTCGAAACAGGAATCTAGGGAAAGAAAGTCCTCACATACAGGACACTACATGGCCTCCAACTAAGGAAGAAAAAGAATCTTGGTTGAATGAGTCCTCAATCTAATAAATTCCCAGGGTGTCTGCTATGGGACAAACAAGAAACAGGGCTTCGAGCTCCCGAAATATTTTGTAGGAATTTATCATGTGGATATTACGAAATGCTCATTTCAGGAATCCAGCAACATTCTGGTCCTCTTGAAAGTTGTAAACGGCTATCAGGCAATCCAAGTCCGTTAGGTACCTCAGAACAACTAAGGCCAGATTCCAGGACAAAAGGAATCTTCTTGCCATATGTGGATGTACCTCTGGTCTTAAGGTGAACCCTGTATTCTTTCCCCTTCCGTTTCTGTTTGTATTTTGAGAGGGGAAAAAGGTTATGCAGTTGCCAAATGTTTAGTACGTATTTTTAAATGTAACTGGGATTCATGGTTTTCATGTCCCTAGGAAACTTCTGGGCATCTGTCTTGCTGTATACAGAGGTTGGAATCTACATCAACAGGGAAAATCAGGACATCTTGCTGAGAACGAAAAGGAAATCCGTTTCTAGGTGTTCTCATTAACCGGAATCTGCAGGACCTCTAGATAAGGTTTAATCAGCAATCCAGGCCTCTGGGTCCCTACATTTTTCAGAGCTACTTGCTCCGTGGATACAATAAATCTGTCATTAAAGATGCACAGAAACTATCTGGTCCTTTTGTTCGTTGTAATCAAGGATCGGACTATACAAATCCCTTTGTGTCCTAGGAAGATCTACGACCATAATAATGTTCTCCAGAATCAAAAGGCATATTGGTACAAACTCCCTCGATTGAAGAGACCTCAAACTACAGAAAATTCTTGTGGGCGGGCAGGTCGGAATTGGGTTGTTGGGTTTTGAAGATTCCACATTTTGGGGGGGGTCTTGTGAAGGGGATCCAGGAATCTTTGATTCCAGTTCCCAAAGAACATGATGGGAGTGTTTATCTTGATATCCAAACGTGGTATTCTCGATCACCAGGAACTGTCTCGGCATCCTGCAGAGTGAAGCGGGAAGCTGGATAATGGGAGTCATCCTATGCAAGAAACTACACATCATATTGCTAAGGAAGTATAAGGAACCATGGTTACATGAGTCCTCAATCCGAAAAACTAGAGGCCGTCTTCCTCAGAGGTAACCATGAATCAGGTTTTTGGAGTAGGAATCTGGGTAATGGCAGTCCTCACATACACGAAACTTCACTGCCTATTGCGAAGTAAGAATAAGGAATCTGCGTCACTCGTGTCCTCAATCCCAAAAACTTCAGGTCGTCTTGCTATGGGCTAAACAGGAATCATGGTATTTTAAGCATGAATCTGGGGAAATGGAGTCGTTATATAAAGGCAACTACATGAACATTTGCTAAGAAAGAATAAGGAATCTGGGTTACACGAATCCTCAATCCCAAAAATCTACAGGGCATCTTTGAAAGGTCTAAAAAAGAATCAGAGTTTCAAAGCAGGATCTATGTAATGAGACACCTAATATACAGTAAAATACACGGCCCCTTGCCAAGGAAGAAAAAGAATCGGAGTTATAGCTTTCCTCAGTCCTAAAATTCAACAGAACATCTGCTGTGGGCTCAACAAGAATCAGGATTTAGGAGCTGCAACATAGGTAATAGCAGTACTCATGTACAGAATCAACACGATCTCTTGCTAAGGAGAAATAAGAAACCTGTTTTACACGGTTCCTTCCTTAAGAATATGTACATGACATCTTGCTAATGACTGAACAAGAATCCGGGATTCCAATCAGGTTTCAGGGGAAACGGAGTCCTCATATACAGGACATTACACGGCCCATCGCTAAGGAAGAATAAGGAATCTGTGATACACTAGTCCCCAACCTGAAAAATTCTCAGGGTGTCTTGCTACCAGATAAACAAGAATCAGGGCCTCGAGCTCGTCTCATGTTTCAGAGATACATGGCTTGTGGGTATTATGAATCAGTCGTTTCAGGACTCCAGCAACATTCTTGTCCTCTTGAGAGTTGTAAACGGGTATCTGGTCTTACAAGTCCCTTTGGTACCTCGGGACAACTATGGGCAGATTCCCGGAAAAAAAGTATCTTCTTGTCATATTTGGATGTAACTCTGATCTTAAGATGAACTTGGTAATCCTTAAATTTCCGTTTCTACTTTTATTTGGAGAGGGGCTGAGGGTTTTGCAGTTGCCAAATATTTAGTACGAATTATTAAAATATAACCAGGAATCATTGATTCCACGTCCCTCAGAAACATCTGGGCATCTGCATTTATGTATACAGAGTTTTGGAATCCACATAGACAGGGAAAAGCAGGGCATCTTGCTGAGAACGGAAAGGGAATCCGGTTCTTGGAGTTCTCAATCGCCTAAATCTACAAGTTCCCTTGATAAAGTTTAATCAGCAATCTGGGCTTCTATGTCGCCACATTTTTAGTGTGTCTTTTGAAAAGGGAACCAGGAATCTTGGTTGCAATCCATAAGAACTTTATGGA
>NW_007260674.1:0-1473 GCF_000164805.1 Carlito syrichta
CGGCTGTTGGTAAAAATAAGGAATCTGTGTTATATGAGTCCTCAGACCTGAAAATCTACAAGGCTTCATGCTGACGGCTAAAGAGGAATTAGGGATTTGAGGCATGAATGTAGGTTATAGCAATCCTCATATACAGGAAACTACATGGCCTCTTGCTAATAAAAGAGAAGAAATCTGTTTTCCACGGTTCCTCTATCAAAAAACCTACATGACTTCTTACTAAGGGCTAAACAAGAATCAGGGTTTCGAAACAGGAATCAAGGGAAAGAGAGTCCTCACATACAGGACACTACATGGCCTCCAACTAAGTACGAATAAAGAATCATTGTTGAACGCGTCGTCAATCCAAAAAATTCCCATGTGGTCTGCTATGGGACAAAGAAGAAACAGATCTTGGAGTTCCCCAAATGTTTCCTAGCAATTTAGCATTTGGATATTATGAAAGGGTCATTTCAGGACTCCAGCAACATTCTGGTCTTCTTAAAAGTTGTAAATGTTATTGGGCAGTCCAAATCCGTTACGTTCCTCAGAACAACTAAGGCCAGATTTCAGGACAAAAAGAATCTTCTTGCCATATTTGGATGCAACTCTGGTCTTCAGTTGAACACTGTAATCCTTCCCCTTACGTGTCTATTTTTATTTTGAGAAGAGACATGGAGTTTGCACTTGCCAAATGTTTGCTACGTACTTTTAATGGTAACCTGGAATCATGGAATTCATGAACCAAGAAAGAATATGAATGTGGTTGACATGTTTTCTCAATCTCCACAACGTATACGGCGTCTTCCTAAGATCTAAACAAGAATCAAGTTTTTGACACCAGTATCTGTGAACATGAGTACTCATATACAGGCAACTGCACGGATGTTGTTTTGCACTTGCCAAATGTTTACAACATACTTTTAATGGTAACCAGGAATCATGGAAAACACGCACCTAGGAAACTTCTGGGCATCTGTCTGTTGATATACTGAATTTGGAATCCAAATCGACAGGAAAAATCTTGCTGAGAATAAAAAAGGAAATCCCGTTCTAGGAGTTCTCATTTTCTGGAATCTAAAGGGCCTCTTGATAAGGTTTAATCAGCAATCTGGGTTTCTGGATCCCAACATTTTCAGAACTACTTGCTTCGTGGATATGCTAAATCTGTCATTAAACCTCCTCAGGATCTTTCTTATCCTCTTGTTTGTTGTAATCAAGGATTTGGTCCTAGAAATCCATTTGTTTCCTGGGACCGCCTACTACCATAATCATATTCCCCGGAATCAAAAGGTATATTGGTACAAAATTCTTCGATTCAAGTGACCTCAAAATACAGAAAATTCTTGTGGGTGGGCAGGTAGGAATCCGGTTTTGGGATTGGAATATTCCACATTTTGGGAGGGTCTTGTGAAGGGGAGCCAGGAATCTTGGATTCCAGTTCCCAAAGAACGTTATGGACGTCTTTCTCTTGATATCCAAAAAACTGGAATT
>NW_007260674.1:1521-9501 GCF_000164805.1 Carlito syrichta
CAGGATTTATCTAATGAGCGTCATATTATACAGGAAAATACTCAGCCCCTTGCCAAGGAAGAAAAAGAATTGAGGTTATAGCATACCTCAGTCAGGAAAATCAACAGGCCATCTGGTGTTGGTTAAATAATAATCAGTGTTTAGAACCTGTAACAAAGGTAACAGCAGTCCTCATATACAGAATCTACATGATCTCTAGCTATGGAAAAAATAAGAAACCTGTTTTACACGGTTCCTCCATCACATTATCTACATGATATCTTGCTAATGGCAAAACAAGAATCAGGGTTTCTAAACAGGATTCTGGGGAAAGGGAGTCCTCATATACAAGACAATACACGGCCCCTCGCTAAGGAAGAATAAGGAATCTGTGATACACTAGTCCACTTCCGAAAAATTATCAGGGTGACTTGCTGCGGTATAAACAAGAACCAAGACTTCGAGCTCCTCTCACGTTTCAGAGATATTTGGCTTATAGGTATTATGAATCAGTCATTTCAGGACTACAGCAACATTCTGGTCCTCTTGAGAGTTGTAATCTGGAATCTGTTAGTACAAGTCCCTTAGGTTCCTTGCGACAATAAGGCCAGATTCCCGGAAAAAAGAATCATTTTGCCGAATTTGGATGTAACTTTGTTCTTAAGATGAACTTGGTACCTTAAATATCCGTGTGTGCTTTATTTGGAGAGGGGCCGAAGGTTTTGCAGTTGGAAAATATTTAGTATGAATTATTAAAATGTAACCAGGATTCATGGAATCCACTCCCCTAAGAAGCATCTGGGCATCTGCATTTTGTATACAGACTTCTGGAA
Source organism: Carlito syrichta (assembly GCF_000164805.1). Classification (NCBI taxonomy): domain Eukaryota; kingdom Metazoa; phylum Chordata; class Mammalia; order Primates; family Tarsiidae; genus Carlito; species Carlito syrichta. The sequence goes on from NW_007260674.1 coordinate 2,334, forward strand.
TCCACATGAACAGGGAAAAGCAGGGCATCTTGCTGAAAACGGAAAGGGAATCTGGGGCTTGGAGTTCTCAATCGCCCAAATCTACAAGGTCTCTTGATAAGGTTTAAATACAATCTGGTCTTCTATGTCGCCAGATTTTTAGTGTGTCTTTTGAAAAGGGACCAGGAATATTGGGTTCCAATTCCTAAAGAACTTTATTGGAGTCTTTCTCTTCATATCCAAGCCACTTGAAGTCTAGGTCACCAGGAAATATCTTGGCATCTTGTTGAGAATGAAGCATGAATTTCAGTAATGGGAGACCTCATATACAGAACACTACATGACCTGTTGCTATGCAAGAATAAGGAATCTTGCAAAACGAGTACCCCATACCATAAACCAACAGAGCGTCTTGCTAAGAGGTAACCAACATACAGGATTTGGGAGTAGGAAACTGGATAATGGCAGTCCTCATATACAGGGAACTGCACTGTATATTGCTAAAGAAGAATAAGGAATCATGTTTACACGTGTCCTTAAACCCCCCAAAAAAACTTCAGGGAGTCTTGCTAAGGGCTAAATACAAATTTGAGTTTTTGAAGCATAACCTAGGAAATTAAATCCTCATACACAGGCAACTGCACTGACTTTTCCTAAGAAAGAATAAGGAATCTGGGTGACATGTTTTCTCAATCCCCAAAAAAGTACACGGCGTCTTCCTAAGATCTAAACAAGAATCACACTTTTGATGCATGTATCTGTGAACAGGAGTACTCATATACAGGAAGCTGCACGGCTGTTGCTAAATATAAGGAATCTGTGATATACTAGTCTTCAGTCCTGAAAATCTACAGGACATCTTGCTGACGCCTAAAGAAGAATCAGGGTTTCGAGGCATGAATGTGGGCAATAGTAATCCTCATATGCAGTAAACTACATGGCCTCTTGCTAAGACAAAACAAGAAATCACTTTTCCACGGTTCGTCTATCAAAAAATCTACATGGTGTCTTACTAAGGGCTAAACAAGTATCATAGTTTTGAAAGAGGAATCTAGGGAAAGAGAGTCCACACATATAGGACTCTACACGGCCTCCAACTAAGTACGAATAACGAATCTTTGCTGTACACATACCCAATCCAAAAAATTCCTAATGTATCTGCTATGGGACAAACATGAAACAGAGCTGCGAGCTCCCCAAATGTTTTGGAGCAATTTAGCATACGGATAATATGAATCAGTCATTTCAGGACGCCAGCAACATTCTGGTCCTCTTAAAAATTCTAAACGGGTATTGGGCACTCCAAGTCCATTAGGTACCTCAGAACAACTAAGGCCAGATTCCAGGACAAAAAGAATCTTCTTGCCATATTTGGATATAACTCTGGTTTAAGGTGAAACCTGTAATCCTTCCCCTTCCCTGTCTCTTTTTATTTTGAGACGGGACAAGGGTTTTGCACTTGCCAAATGTATACTACGTACTTTTAATGGTAACCAGGAATCATGGGATCCATGAACCTAGGAAACTTCTGGGTATCTGTCTTTTGATATACTGAATTTGCAATACAAATCTACAGGAACAATCAGGGCATCTTACTGAGAATTAAAAGGATATCCGGTTCTAGGAGTTTTCATTTCCGGAATCTACAGGTCCTCTTGATAAGGTTTAATCAGCAATCTAGGCTTCTGTGTCCCTACATTTTCAGAGTTACTTGCTCCGTGGATATGCTAAATCTGTCATTACAGATCCTCAGGATCTTTGTGGTCCTCTTGTTAGTTGTAACCAAGGACTTGGCCCTAGAAATCCCTATGCTTCCTGGGACCATCTACGATCATAATCATATTCCCCAGAATCAAAAGGTATATTGGTACAAAATTCCTCGATTCAGGTGACCTCAAAGTACAGAAAATTCTTGTAAATGGGCCAGTAGAAATTGGGGTTTGGGTTTGGAATATTCCACATATTGCGGAGGTCTTGTGAAGGGGAACCAGGAATCTTGCATTCCAGTTCCCAAAGAACATTATGGACGTCTTTCTCTTGATATCCAAAAAACTGGAATTTTCGGTCACCAGGAACTGTCTCGGCATTCTGCAGAGTGAAACAGGAAGTTGGGTAATGCAGGTCACCATATACAGAAACTACACGTCATATTGGTAAGGAAATATAAGGAATCTTCCTTTTATGAGTCCTCAGTCCAAAACTACAGGCCGTCTTCCTAAGTGGTAACCACGAATCAGATTTGTGAAGTAAGAATCTGAGTAATGGGGAGTCCTCACATACAGGAAACTTCCCTGCCTATTGCTAAGTAAGAATCCCCAAAAGATGTTTAAGGTCATATTGCTATGGGCTAAACACGAATCATGGTGTTTTCGAGCATTAATCTGGAAAATGGGGTCCTTATTTACAGGCAACTACATGACCTTTTGATAAGAAAGAATAAGGGATCTGGGTTACACGAGAGCACAATCCCAAAAATCTACAGAGCATCTTGGAAAGTTCTAAAAAGAATCAGAGTTTCGAAGCAGGATGTATCTAATGAGAATCCTAATATACTGGAAAATACACAGCCCCTTGGCAAGGAAGAAAAAGAATCGGGGTTATAGCAGTCCTCAGTCCTTAAAATCAAGAGGCCCTCTGTTGTGGGCTAAACAACAATCAGGGTTTATAAGCTGCAACATAAGTAATAGCAGTCCTCATATGCAGAATCTACACGATCTCTAGCTAAGGAGAAATAAGAAACCTGTTCTACCTGGTTCCTCCATCACAATATATACATGACATCTTGTTAATGGCAAAACAAGAATCAGGGTTTCCAAACAGGATTCTGTGGAAAAGGAGTCCTCATGTACAGGACATTACACAGCCCCTCAGTAAAGAAGAATAAGGAATCTGTCATACACTAGTACACAAATCGAAAAATTCTCAGGGTGTCTTGCTGCGGTATAAACAAGAATCAAGGCTTCGAGCTCTTCTCATGTTTTGGAGATATTTGGCTTGTGGATATTATGAATCAGCCATTTCAGGACTCCAGCAACAACCTGGTCCTCTTGAGAGTTGTAATTGCCTATCTGTTAGTTCAATTCCCTTAGGTTCCTTGGGACAATTACTGCCAGTTTCCCGGAAAAAAGTATCATCTTACGGTATATGGATGTAACTTTGGTGTTAACATGAACTTGGTAATCCTTAAATTTCCGTTTGCACTTTATTTGGAGAGGGGCCGAGAATTTTGAAGTTGCCAAATATTAAGTAAGAATTTTTAAAATGTAACCAGGATTCATGGAATCCACGTCCCTAGGAAATATCTGGGCATCTCCATTTTTATATACAGAGTTGGATTCCACATGGACAGGGAAATCAGGACATCTTGCTGAGAACGGAAAGGGAATCCTGTCGTGGAGTTCTCAATCACCTAAATCTACAAGGTCTCTTGATAAGGTTTAATCAGCAATCTGGGGTTCTGTGTTGCCGCATTTAGGTGTGTCTTTAGAAAAGGGACCAGGAATCTTGGGTTCCAATTCCTGAAGAACTTTATGGGAGTCTTTCTCATGATATCAAAGCAACTGCAATTCTAGTTCACCACGAAATATCTTGGCGTCTTGCTGAGAATGAAGCAGCAATTTCAGTAATGGGAGTCCTCATATACAGAAGACTACACGACCTGTTGCTATGGAAGTATAAGGAAGCTTGCTTATATGAGTCCTCCATCACAAAAATCTACAGAGCGTCTTGCTAAGAGATAAGCACCATTCAGATTTTGGGAGTAGGAATCTGGATAATGGGAGTCCTCATATACAGGAAACTACACTGTCTACTGCTAAAGGAGTATAACAAATCTGGTTTTCACGTGTCCTGCATCCCAATAAAAACTTCAGGGTGTCTTGCTAAAAGCAAACTACGAATTTGGGTTTTTGAAGCATAAACTAGGGAAATGAAATCCTCATATACAGGCAACTGCAATGACTTTTCCTAAGAAAGAATAACGAATGTGGGTGACATATTTTCTCAATCCGAAAAAAAGTACACCACGTCTTCCTAATATCTAAAGAAGAATAAAGTTTTCAACACCAGTATCAGTGAACTAGAGCACTCATATACAGGCAACTGCACGGCTGTTGCTAAAAATAAGGAATCTGGGTTATGTGAGTCCTCAGTCCTGAAAATCTACAGGGCATCTTGCTGACAGCTAATGATGAATCAGGGATTCGAGGCCTTAATGTGTGTAATAGCAATCCTCATATACAGGAAACTACATGGCCTCTTGCTAAGAAAAAATAAGAAATCTGTTTTCCACGGTTCCTCGAACACAAAATCTACATGGCGTCTTACTAAGGGCTAAACAAGAATCAGGGCTCCGAACCAGGAATCTAAGGAAAGAGAGTCCTCACATTCAGGATACTAAAAGGCCTCCAACTAAGTCCGAATAAAAAATCATTGTTGTACGCGTCGTCAATACAAAAGTTTCCCAGGGTGTCTGCTATGGGACAAACAAGAAACAGACCTTCGAGCTCCCAAATGTTCCAGGGAAATTTAGAATGCGGATATTATGAATCGGTCATTTCAGGACTCCATGAACCTTCTGGTCCTCTTAAAAGTGGTAAATGGGTATTGGGCACTCCAAGTCCGTTAGTTTCCTCGAAACAACTAAGTCCAGATTCCAGGACAAAGGAATCTTCTTGCCATATTTGGATGTAACTCTGGTGTTAAGGTAAATACTGTCATCCTTCCCCTTCCGTGTCTCTTTTTATTTTGAGAAGGGACAAGGGTTTTGCACTGCCAAATGTTTACTACGTACTTTTAATGGTAACCAGAAATCATGGAATCCACGTGCCTAGGAAACTTCTGGGCATCTGTCAGGAAAAATCAGGACATCTTACTGAGAACGAAAAGGAAACCAGTTTCTAGGAGTTCTCATTTTCCGGAGTCTACAGGGCCTCTTGATAAGGTTTAATCAGCAATCTGGGTTTCTGGGTCCCTATATTTTCAGAGCCAGTTGCTCCGTGGATACAAGAAATCTGTCAATAAAGATCCTCAGGATCTTTCTGGTCCCCTTGTTCATTGTAATCAAGGATTTGGCCCTAGAAATACTTTTGTTTCCTGGGATCATCTACGACCATAATCATATTCCCCAGAATCAAAAGGTATATTGGTACAAAATTCCTGGATTCTGGTGACCTCAAATTACAGAAAATTCGTGTGGGTGGGCAGGTAGGAATTGGGGTTTGGGTTTGGAATATTCCACATGTTGGTGAGTTCTGTGAAGGGGAACCAGGAATCTTGGATTCCAGTTCCCAAAGTACATTATGAACGTCTTCCTCTAGATATCCAAAAACTGGAATACTTGGTCTCCAGGAACTATCTTGGCATCTTGCAGAGTGAAGCAGGAAACTGGGTAATGGAAGCCGAAATATACAGGAAACTACACGTCATATTGCTAAGGAAGTATAAGGAATCATCCTTATATGATTCCTCAATCCTAAAACTTCAGGCCGTCTTCCTAAGAGCTAACCACGTATCAGGATTTGAAGTAGGAATCTGGGTAATGGGAGTCCTCACATACAGGAAACTATACTGTCTATTGCTAAGTAAGTATAAGGAATCTGCGTTACTCTTGTCCTCAATCCTATAAAAACTTCAGGTCGTCTTCCTATGGGCTAAACACGAATCGTTGTGTTTTCGAGCTGAATCTGGGAAATGTAGTCTTTATTTACTGGCAACTACATGACCTTTTGCAAAGAAAAAAAAAGGAACCAGGGATACACGAGTCCTCAAACTCAAAAATCTACAGAGCATCTTGGAAAGTGTTAAAAAGGAATCAGAGTACTTTATTTGGAGAGGGACTGAGGGTTTTGCAGTTGCTAAATATTTAGTATGAATTATTAAAATGTAACCAGGATCCATGGATTCCACTTCCCTAGAAAACAACTGGGCATCTGCATTTTTGTACAAAAAGTTTTAGTATCCACATGGACCAGGAAATTCAGGGTATCTTGCTGAGAACGGAAAGGGAATCCGGTTCTTGGAGTTCACAATCGCCTAAATCCTCAAAGCCTCTTGATAAGGTTTAATCAGCAATCTGGGCTTCTATGTCGTCACATTTTTAGTGTGTCTTTTCAAAGGGGACCAGGAATCTTGGGTTCCAATTTCTCAAGAACATTATGGGAGTCTTTCTCTTGATAATCAAGCAATTGGAATTCTAGGTCACCAGGAAATATCTTGGGGTCTTGCTGAGAATGAAGCATGAATTTCAGTAATGGGAGTCCTCATATAGAGAACACTACAAGAAGTGTTGCTACGGAAGAATAAGGAATCTTGGTTAAACGAGGCCTCCATCCCAAAAACCTACAGACCGTCTTGCTAAAAGATAACCACCATTCAGGATTTGGGAGTAGGAATCTGGATATGGGAGTCCTCATATACAAGAAACTGCAATGTCTATTGCTAAAGGAGAATAAGGAATCTGGTTTACACGTGTCCTCCATCCCAATAAAACTTCAGGGTTTCTTGCTAAGGGCTAAACACGAATTTAGGTTTTTGAAGCATAAACTAGGGAAATGAAATCCTCATATACAAGTAAATGCACTGACTTTTCCTAAGAAAGAATAAGGAATGAGGGAGACATGTTTTCTCAATTTCCAAAAATGTATATGGTGTCGCCCTAAGATCTAAACAAGTATCAAGCTTTCGACGCATGTATCTGTGAACAGGAGTACTCATATACAGGTATCTGCATGGCTGTGGCTAAAAATAAGGAATCCGGGTTATACGAGTCCCCAGTCCTGAAAATCTACAGGGCATCTTGTTGACGGCTAAAGAAATATCAGGAATTCGAGGCATGAATGAGGGTAATAGCAATCCTCATATACAGGAAACTACATGGCCTCGCTAGTAAAAGAGACGAAATCTGTTTTCCACGGTTCCTCTATCAAGAAATCTACATGACTTCTTACTAAGGGCTAAAGAAGAACAGGGTTTCGAAACAGGAATCAAGGGAATGAGAGTCCTCACATACCGGACACTACATGGCGTCCAACTAAGTACGAATAAAGAATCGTTGTTGTACACGCACTGAATCCAAAAAATTCCCAGGTGGTCTGCTATGGGTCAAACAAGAAACAGATCTTCAAGCTCCCCAAATGTTTCAGAGCAATTTAGCATTCGAATATTATGAATTGGTCATTTCAGGACTCCT
>NW_007260675.1:0-8437 GCF_000164805.1 Carlito syrichta
CGTTTACCCCTTCGTAAGATGCCATGTAGATTTTTTGATAGAGGAGCCGTGAAAAACAGATTTCCTCTTTTTTCTTACCAAGAGGCCATGTAGTTTACTGTATATGAGGATTGCTATTACCCATATTCATGCCTCGAATCCCTGAATCTTCTTTAGCCGTCAGCAAGATGCCATGTAGATTTTCAGGACAGAGGACTCGTATAACCCAGATTCCAAATTTTTAGCAACAGCCGTGCAGTTCCCTGTACATGAGTACTCCTGTTCACAGATACATGTGTCGAAAGCGTCATTCTTGTTTAGATCTTAGGAAGACGCCGTATAGTTTTTTGGAGATTGAGAAAATATGTCAACCATATTCCTTATTCTTTCTTTGGAAAAGTCAGTGCAGTTGCCTGTATATGAGGATTTCATTTCACAAATATATTGTTCAAAAACCCAAATTCGTGAGTAGCCCTTAGCAAGAAACCCTGAAGTTTTTATTGGGATAGAGGACACGTTTAAACCAGATTCCTTATTCTCCTTTAGCAATAGACAGTGCACTTTCCTGTATATGAGGCCTCCCATTATCCAGATTTCTACTGCCAAAACCTGAATGGTGGTTATCTCTTAGCAAGACGTTCTGTAGGTTTTTGGGATGGAGCACTCGTGTAAGCAAGATTCCTTATTCTTCCGTATCAACAGGTCTAGTAGTGTTCTGTATATGAGGACTCTCATTACTGAAATTCCTGCATCATTCTCAGCAAGACGTGAAGATATTTCCTGGTGGCCTAGAATTCCAATTGCTTGGATATCAAGAGAAAGACTCCCATAAATTTCTTGAGGAATAGGAACCCAAGATTCCTGGTTCCCTTTCAAAAAACACGCTAAAAATGTGGCGACATAGAAGCCCAGATTGCTGATTAAACAGTATCAACAGACTTTGTAGATTTAGGCAATTGAGAACTCCAAGAACCGGATTCCCTTTCCGTTCTCAGCAAGATGCCCTGATTTTCACTGTCCATGTGGATTCCAACACTCTGTGTACAAAAATGCAGATCCCCAGATATTTCCTAAGGACGTGGAATCCATGAATCCTGGTTACATTTTAATAATTCATACTAAATATTTGGCAACTGCAAAACCCTCGGCCCCTCTCCAGATAAAGTACAAACGGAAATTTAAGGATCACCAAGTTCATCTTAAGACCAAAGTTACATCCGTATACGGCAAGATGATACTTTTTTTCTGGGAATCTGGCCTTAATAGTCCCGAGGAACTTAAGGGATTTTTACTACCAGATACCCGATTGCAACTCTCAAGAGGACCAGAATGTCGCTGGAGTCCTGAAATGAGTGATTCAAAATACCCACAAGCCAAATATCTCTGAAACATGAGATGAGCTTGAAGCCTTGATTCTTGATTATACCGCAGCAAGATGCCCTGAGAATTTTACAGATTGTGGACTAGTGTATCACAAATTTCTTATTCTTCTTTATTGAGGGGCCTTGTAATTTCCTGTATATGAGAATTCCCTTTCCCCAGAATCCTGTCTGGAAACCGTGATTCTTGTTTTGCCAGTAGCAAGATGTCATGTAGGTATTGGGATGGAGGAACCGTGTAAAACAGGTTTCTTTTTTCTCCTTAGTTTGTGATCTTGTAGATTCTGTATATGAGGACTGCTGTTAACTATGTTCCAGCTTCTAAACCCTGATTCTTGTTTAGGCTACAGCAGATGGCCTGTTGATTCTTATGACTGTGTATTGTTATAACCCCGATTCTTTTTCTTCCTTGGCAAGGGGCTGTGTATTTTCCTTTATTATAGGACTCTCATTAGATACATCTTGCTTCGAAATTCTGATTCCTATTTAGTACTTTCCTAGATGCCCTGCAGATGTTTGGGATTGATGACTCGTGTGACCCAGAATCCTTATGCTTTCTTAGCAAAAGGTCATGTAGTTGCCTGTAAATAACGACTCCATTTACCAGTTTCATGCTCGAAAACACCATTATTCGTGTTTAGCCCATAGCATGATGACCTGAAGTTTTTTTGGGATTGAGGACACGAGTAACAGATTCCTTATTCATACTTAGCAATACGCAGTAAAGTTTCCTGTATGTGAGTTTCCTGTATTACCCAGATTCCTACTTCAAAAACCTGATTTGTGGTTACCTCTTAGGAAGACGGCCTGTAGTTTTTAGCAATATGATGTGTAGTTTCCTTATATGACGACCTCCATTACCTAGCTTCCTGCCTCAATCTGCAGGATGCCAAGATAGTTCCTGGAGACCGAGAATTCCAATTTTGGATATCAAAAGAAAGACGTCCATAATGTACTTGTGGAACTGGAATCCAAGATTCCTTGTTCCCCCAAACAAGACCTACCCAAAGAGTGGAATACTCCAAACCCATAACCTTAATTCCTACCTGCCCACCCAGAAGAATCTTCGGTATTTATGGTCACCTGAATGGAGGAATTTTGTACCAATATACCTTTTGATTCTGGGGAATATGATTTTGGTCGTAGATGTTCCCAGGAAACAAAAGGAATTCTAGGGACAAATCCTTGATTAGAACTAATAAGAGAACCAGAATTATCCTTAGGATCTGTAATGACAGATTTAGCGTATCCACAGAGCAAGTAGCTCTGAAAATGTAGGGACCCAGAGGCCCAGATTGCTGATTAAACCATATCAAGAGGCCCTGTAGATTCCGGAAAATGAGAACTCCTAGAACCGAATTTCTTTTTAATTCTCAGTAAGATGCCCTGATTTTTCCTATCGATTTGTAATCCAATTTCAGTATAACAAAAGACCGATGCCATGAAGTTTCCTACGGATGTGGATTCCATGATTCCTGGTTAAAATTAAAAGTACATAGTAAACATTTGGCAAGTGCAAAAACCTTTTCAAAACAAAAAGAGACACGGAAGGGGAAGGTTTACAGGGTTCACCTTAAGATGAGAGTTACATCCAAATATGGAAAGAAGATTCTATTTGTCCTGGAATCTGGCCTTAGTTGTTTCGAAGAACCAATGGACTTGGAGTGCCCAATACCCATTTACAATTCTTAAGAGGACCAGAATCTTGCTGGAGTGCTGAAATGGCCGATTCATAATATCCAAATGCTAAATTGCAACAAAAGGTTTGGGAAGCACGAACCTCTATTTCTTGTTTGTCCCATAGCAGACAACCTGGGAATTTTTTGGATCGGGCACAAATACAACAAAGATTCTTTATTCGTACTTAGTTGAAGGCCATGTAGTGTCTTGTATGTGAGGACTCTCCTTCGCTAGATTCCTTTTTAGAAACCCTGATTCTTGTTTACCCCTTTGTAAGACGCCATGTAGATTTTTTGATAGAGGAGCCGTGAAAAACAGATTTCCCAGATATTTCCTTGGGACGAGGAATCCATGAATCCTGGTTACATTTCAACAATTCGTTCTAAATATTTGTCAACTGCAAAACCCTCGGCTCCTCTCCACATAAAGTACAAACAGAAATTTAAGGATCACCAAGTTCATCTTAAGAACAAAGTTACATCCATATACGGCAATATGATACTTTTTTTCTGGGAATCTGGCCTTAATAGTCCTGAGGAACTTAAGGGATTTTTACTACCAGATACACGAATACAACTCTCAAGAGGACCAGAATGTTGCTGGAGTCCTGAAATGACTGATTCAAAATACCCAGAAGCCAAATATCTCTGAAACATGAGACGAGCTGGAAGCCTTGATTCTTGTTTATTCTGAAGCAAGACACCCTGAGAATTTGTTAGAATGTGGACGAGTGTATCACAGATTCGCTATTCTTCCTTAGCGAGGGTCCGTGTAATGTCCTGTATATGAGGACTCCCTTTTCCCAGAATCCTGTTTGGAAACCCTGATTCTTGTTTTGCCATTAGCAAGATGTTATGTAGATATTGGGATGGAGGAACCGTGTAAAACAGGTTTCTTTTTTGTCCTTAGTTTGTGATCATGTAGATTCTGTATATGAGGACTGCTATTAACTATGTTCCAGCTTCTAAACCCTGATTCTTGTTTTGGCCACAGCATATGGCCTGTTGATTCTTAGGACTGTGAACTGCTGTAGCCCCGATTCTTTTTCTTCCTTGGCAAGTGGCTTTGTATTTTCCTGTATTATAGCACTCTCATTAGATACATCCTGCTTCATAACTCTGATTCATTTTTGGCACTTTACAAGATGCTCTGTAGATTTTTGGGATTGAGGACTCATGTAACCCAGATTCCTTATTCGTTCTTAGCAAAGGTCATGCAGTTGCCTGTAAATAAGGACTCCATTTCCAAGATTTATGCTCGAAAACACCATGATTCGTGTTTAGCCCATAGCAAGTCTACCAGAGTTTGTTTTTGGGATTGAGGACATGAGTAACGCAGATTCCTTATTCTTACTTAGCAATAGGCAGGGAAGTTTCCTGTATGTGATCACTCCCTTTACCCAGAATCCTACTTCAAAAACCTGATTCATGGTTACCTCTTAGGAAGACGGCCTGTAATTTTTGTAATTGAGGACTCATATAAGGAAGATTTCTTTCACTTCTTTAGCAATATGATGTGTCGTTTCCTGTATATTTTGACCTCCATTACCCAGCTTCCAGCTACACTCTGCAGGATGCCGAGACAATTCCTGGTGATCGAGAATTCCAGTTTTTTGGATATCAAGATTAAGACGTCCATAATGTTCTTTGAGAACTGGAATTCAAGATTCCTGGTTGCCCTTAACAAGACCTCCCCAAAATGTGGAATCTTCCAAACCCAAAATCCCAATTCCTATCTTCCCACTGACAAGAATTTTCTGTGCTTTGAGGTCACATGAATCGAGAAATTTTGTACCAATATACCTTTGTTACTGGCAAATATGTTTATGGTCGTAGATGTTCCTAGGAAACAAAAGTATTTCTCGGGCCAGATACTTGATTACAGCAAACAAGAGGACCAAAAATTTCCTGAGGATGTGTCATGACAGATTTAGTGAATCCACAGAGCAAGTAGCTAAGAAAAATGTACGGACCCAGATGCCCAGAATGCTGATTAAACCTTACCAAGGGCCTGGTAGATTCCGGAAAATGAGAACACTTACAACCGGATTTCCGTTTCGTTCTCAGTAAGATGCCCTGATTTTTCCTGTCGATGTGGATTCCAAACTCAGTATATCAAAGACAGATGCCCAGAAGTTTCCTAGGGACGTGGATTTCATGATTCCTGGATACATTTAAAAATACATAGTGAACATTTGGCAAATGCAAAACCCTTGTCCCGTTTCAAAATAAAAAGAGACACGGAAGGGGAAGGATTACAGGGTTCTCCTTAAGACCAGAGTTACATCCAAATATGGCAAGAAGATTCTTTTGTCCTGGAATCTGGCCTTAGTAGTTCCCAGGAACCTAACGGACGTGGAGTGCCCAATACACGTTTACAACTTTTAAGAGGACCAGAATGTTCTGGAGTCCTGAAATGACCGATTCATAATCTCTGCATGCTAAATTGCTCTGAAACTTTTGGGGAGCTCGAAGCTCTGTTTCTTGTTTGTCCCACATCCGACACCTTGGGAATTTTTTGGATTGGGGACGCATACAACAAAGTTTCTTTATTTGTACTTAGTTGGAGGCCATGTTGTGTCCTGTATGTGAGGACTCTCTTTCCCTAGATTCCTGTTTTGAAACCCAAATTCTTGTTTACCCCTTAGTAAGTCGCCATGTATATTTTTTGATAGAGGAACCGTGGAAAACAGATTTCTTCTTTTCTTAGCAAGAGGCCATGTAGTTTACTGTATATGAGGATTGTTATTACCCACATTCATGCCTCGAATCCCTGAATCTTCTTTAGCCGTCAGCAATATGCCCTGCAGATTTTCAGAACTGAGAAATCATATAACCCAGATTCCTTATTTTAGCAACAGTCGTGCAGTTTCCTGTATATGAGTACTCCTGTTCACAGGTACATACATCGAAAGCTTCATTCTTGTTTAGATATTAGGAAGATGCCGTATACTTTTTGGAGATTGAGAAAACATGTCACCCACATTCATTATTCTATCTTAGCAAAAGTTAGTGCTGTTGCCTGTATATGAAGATTGCATTTCCCTAGTTTATACTTCAAAAAACCCAATTCCTGTTTAGCCCATAGCAAGAAACCATGAAATTTTCATTGGGATGGAGGGCACGTGTAAACCAAATTCCTTATTCTCCTTTAGCAATAGACAGTGCAGTTTCCTATACATGAGGACTCCCATTATCCAGATTCCTACTCTGAAAACCTGAATGGTGGTTATCTCTTAGCAAGACGTTCTGTAGGTTTTTGGGATGGAGGACTCGTGTAAGAAAGATTCCTTATTCATCCGTAGCAACAGGTCGTGTAGTGTTGTGTATATGAGGACTCCCATCACTGAAATTCCTGCTTCATTTTCAGGAAGATTCCAAGATATTTCCTGGTGACCTAGAATTCCAGTTGCATGTATATCAAGAGAAAGACTCCCATAAAGTTCTTGAGAAATTGGAATCCAAGATTCCTGGTTCCTGTTCTAAACACACACTAAAAATGTGGTGATTTAGAAGCCCAGATTTCTGATCAAACCTTATCAAGAGAATTTGTAGATTTAGGCGATTGAGAACTCCAAAAATCGGATTCCCTTTCCGATCTCAGCAAGATTCCCTGATTTTCCCTGTCCATGTAGATTCTAAATCTCTGTGTACAAAAATGCAGATGCCCAGATATTTCTTAGGAACGTGGAATCCATGAATCCAGGTTATATTTTAATAATTTGTACGAAATATTTGGCAACTGCAAAACCCTCGGCCCCTCTCCAAATAAAGTACAAACGCAAATTTAAGGATTACCAAGTTCATCTTCAAACCAAAGTTACTTCCAAATACAGCAAAATGATACTTTTTTTCCGGGAATCTGGCCTTAATTGTCCCCAGGAACCTAAGGGACTTGTACTACCAGATACCCAATTACAACTCTCAAGAGGACCAGAATGTTGCTGGAGTCGTGAAATGACTAATTCATAAAACCCACAAGCCAAATATCTCTGAAACATGAGAGGAGCTCAAAGCCTTGATTCTTGTTTATACTGCAGCAAGACATCCTGAGAATTTTTCGGAATGTGAACGAGTGTATCACAGATTCCTTATTCTTCCTTAGCAAGGGTCTGTGTAATGTCCTGTATATGAGGACTCCATTATCCCAGAATCATGTTTGGAAACACTGATTCTTGTTTTGCCATTAGGAAGATGTCATGTAGATATTGGATGGAGGAACCGTTTAAAACAGGTTTCTTTTTTCTCCATAGTTAGTGATCGTGTAGATTCTGTATATGACTATTGCTAATAAATATGTTCCAGCTACTAAACCCTGATTCTATTTTAGGCCACAGCAGATGGCTGTTGATTTAAAGGACTGAGGACTGCTATAACCCCGGTTCTTTTTCACCCTTGCCAAGCGGCTGTGTATTTTCCTGTATATTAAGACTCTCATTAGATACATCCTCCTTCAGTACTCTGATTCTTTTTAGAACTTTCCAAGATGCTCTGTAGATTTTTGGGATTGAGGACTCGTGTAACGCAGATTCCTGATTCTTTCTTAGCAAAAGGTCATGTAGTTGCCTGTAAATAATGACTCCATTTTCCAGATTCATGCTCGAAAACATCATGATTCGGGTTTAGCCTATAGCAAGATGACCTTGAGCTTTTTTGGGATTGAAACCTGAGTAACACCGATTCCTTATTCTTACTTAGCAATAGGCAGTGATGTTTTCTTTATGTGAGGACTCCCATTACCCAGATTCCTACCTCAAAAACTTGATTCGTGGTTACGTCTTAGGAAGATGGCCTGTAGTTTTTGGGATTGAGGACTCATATAAGGAAGATTCCTTATACCTCCTTAGCAATATGACGTGTAGTTTCCTGTATATGACGACCTCCATTACCCACCTTCCTGCTTCACTATGCAGGTTGCTGAGACAGTCCCTGGTGACCGAGAATTCCAGTTTTTGGATATCAAGAGAAAGACTTCCATAATATTCTTTGGGAACTGGAATCCAAGATTCCTGGTTCCCCCTCACAAGACGTCCCTAAAATGTGGAATATTCCATACCCAAAACCCCAATTCCTACCTGCCCACCCACAAGAATTTTCTGTACCTTGAGGTCACCTCAGTCGAGGAATTTTGTTCCAATATACCGTTTGATTCTGGGGAATATGATTATGGTCGTAGATAGTGCCAGAAAACAAAAGAATTTCTATGGGCAAATACTTGATTACAACTAACAAGAGGACCAGAAAGATCCTGAGGATCTGTAATGACAGAATTAGTGTATCCACGGAGCAAGTAGCTCTGAAAATGTTGGGACCCAGAAGCCCAGATTGTTGATTAAACCTTATCAAGAGGCCCTGTAGTTTCCGGAAAATGAGAACTCCTAGAACAGGATTTCCTTTTAA
>NW_007260675.1:8879-10901 GCF_000164805.1 Carlito syrichta
CATTTGGGGATTCTCGAAGATCTGTTTCTTGTTTGTCCCTTAGCAGACAACCTGGGAATTTTTTGGATTGAGGGCGCGTACAAAAATGATTCTTTATTCGTACTTAGTTGGAGGCCATGTAGTGTCCTGTATGTGAGGACTCTCTTTCCCTTGATTCTTGTTTCGAAACCCTGATCCTTGTTTAGCCCTTAGTAAGAAGTCATGTAGATTTTTTGATAGAGGAACCGGGGAAAACTTATTTCTTCTTTTTTATTAGCAAGAGGCCATGTAATTTCCTGTATATGAGGATTGCTATAACCCACATTCATGCCTCAAATTCCAGATTCTTCTTTAGCCGCCAGCAAGATGACCTGTAGGTTTTCAGGACTGAGGACTCGTATAATCCAGATTCCTTATTTTTAGCAACCGCCGTGCAGTTACCTGTATATGAGTACTCCTGTTCACAGATACATGCGTCAAAAGCTTGATTCTTGTTTAGATCTTAGGAAGACACTGCATACATTTTTGGAAATTGAGAAAACATGTCTCCCATAATCCTTATTCTTTCTTAGGAAAAGTCAGTGCATTTGCCTGTATATGAGGATTTCATTTACCTAGTTTATGCTTAAAAAACCTAAATTCGTGTTTAACCCTTAGCAAGAAACCCTGAAGTTTTATTGCGATGGAGGACATGTGTAAACCAGATTCCTTATTCTCCTTTAGCAATTGACAGTGCAGTTTCCTGTATATGAGGACTCCCATTATTCAGTTTCCTACTCCCAAATCCTGAATGGTGGTTATCTCTTTGCAAGACGGTCTGTAGTTTTTTGGGATAGAGGCCTCATGTAACCAAGATTCCTTATTCTTCCGTAACAACAGGTCGTGTAGTGTTCTGTATATGAGGACTCCCTTTACCGAAATTCCTGCTTCATTCTCAGCAAGATGCCAAGATATTTCCCGGTGACCTAGAATTCCAGTTACTTGGGTATCAAGAGAAAGACTCCCATAAACTTCTTGAGGAATTGGAACCCAAGATTCCTGGTCCCCTTTGAAAAGACATACAAACAATGTGTCGACATAGAAGCCGAGATTTCTCATTAAACCTTATCAAGAGGCTTTGAGGATATAGGCGATTGAGAACTCCACGAACCGGATTCCCTTTCCATTCTCAGCAAGATGCCCTGAGTTTCTCTGTCCATGTGGATACTAAAACTTTGTGTACAAAAATGCAAATGCACAGATATTTCCTAGGGACGTGGAATCCATGGATCCTGGTTACAATATAATAATTCGTACTTAATATTTGGCAACTGCAAAACCCTCTGCTCCTCTACATATAAAGTACAAACGGAAATTTAAGGATTACCAAGTACACGTTAAGACCAAAGTTACATCCAAATACGGCAATATGATACTTTTTTTCCGGTAATCTGGCCTTAATCATCCCAAGGAACTTAAGGGATTTATACTACCAGATTCCCGATTACAACTCTCAAGAGGACCAGAACGTTGATGGAGTCCTGAAATGACAGATTCATAATATCCACAAGCCAAATATCTCTGAAACATGACACGAGCTTGAAGCCTTGATTCTGGTTTATAATGCAGCAAGACACCCTGAGATTTTTTCAGATTGTGGATTAGTGTATCACAGATTCCTTATTCTTCTTTACCGAGGGGCCGTGTAATGTCCTGTATATGAGGACTCCCTTTCCCCAGAATCCTGGTTTTAAACCCTGGTTCTTGTCTTGCCATTAGCAAGATGTCATGTAGATATTGTGATGGAGGAACCGTGTAAAAGAGTTTTCTAAGTTCTCCTTAGCTAGAGATCATGCAGATTCTGCATATGAAGACTGCTATTACCTATGTTCCAGCTTCTATACCCTGATTCTTGTTTAGCCCACAGCAGATGGCCTGTTGATTTTAAGGACTGAGGACAGCTATAACCCCGATTCTTTTTCTTCCTTGGCAAGGGGCTGTGTATTTTCCTGAATATTAGACTCTCATTAGATACATCCTGCTTCGAAACTCTGATTCTTTTTA
>NW_007260676.1:0-22697 GCF_000164805.1 Carlito syrichta
TCTGATGTTAGAGAACCATAGAAACCTGGTTTTTCTAGGTGAGGAAACTTTCAAAACACAATCCCTATTTCATACTAACAATTTTATGTGCTTCCTTGATAGAATGTTTTCTGGTAATTGTTTCTTTTCATAAATGAGTTTCAGATTCCTACTATCAATAAAAAGTTGGTAATATGTTAACATAGAAAATAAAAAATTAATGATGTTTCATTTTGACATGAAGCCTTCTCTATTTTAAATTGACCAGTGTCCCTCTAGCTATATTATTGGTAAGTTCAGAAATTTAGTGGCATCGATATCATTGCCCACATCTCATATCCATTGCTACCATAAGTTATTGACTCAGCCGTACTGAATTAAGAACACACAAATTTAAGGTCAGTCATGGTGGCTCAGCCATGTAATGCCAGCACATTTGGAGGCTGAGCCCATAGGTTCAAGAATAGCCTGGGCAACTTGGCAAGAACCTATCTCTACAAAAAATTTCCTGGGAGTGATAACGCACACCTGTAGTTCTGGTTACCTGATAGGCTGAGTGAGAATTACCTGAACCGAACAGGTGAGCACTGGGTTGGCTATGAGCTTTCCACCTGTACTCCACCCTGGGTGACAGAGTGAGACTCCAACCTAGAATAAAAAGAATCCCATAAATTGAAATTTTTATCTAAATATACTAAAGGTTTTATTTGGAAACCATATTTTGGGGTTAATTACCTAGAATCTTGTATAATGTGTTCTCTACTGATCAAATACTAGGTTTGTAATCTAAGAACTCCAGCAAGAGTCATGTTACTTTTTTCTAATTAAACAGGACTTGCTGTCTCTAAGCCAGACCTTATTACATGTCTGGAGCAAAGGAAAGAGCCCTGGAATGTGAAGAGACATGGCACATTAGCCAAACTTCCAGGTAAGAGGGAGTGAATGAAGCAGATGACACAGGTTGAGGAATCAGAGCTTGAAATGTGGTTTGGGAAGGTGGTCTGCTCCAATGGAAATGGTTTCTTAGATGCCTGGGATTTTTTCTCTTCCTGTCACAAAGGGACATCTGTTATTACATGTTCTGAAATTCTCCAAAAACTGTGCTTCATCAATGATCTTTCAAGCTTACAGAGGAAATCAAAATCCACTTAATGGTTTGTTAGGAACTGCATGATCTGACTTTCTTTCTGATGCTTTGGAGACGTGCAAGTATTTGCTTATTTATTTGGCAATCCATTTCAAACTATTTTTTATGTTTTCTTTTGGCATCATGGTTGAATGTATGTGAGCAGTGATTTTGTTTCTGTTTGAGAAATTTTAAGAATACTCCAGACACATGTTACATGTTTTCTAATTTATGATTTTCTCTACTAGGGAGATTTCCAATGATTTTATTTAAATTCATACTCAATAGTCTACCTAAACACAAATTATCTCTCTTAATAGAAGAAATCCTGATATTTTACTTATATTTTACTTTCATACTATGATCTGAGACTGGTAGTTTTTCTTTTTTTTTTTTAATAGGTAGTTTTTCTTTATATTCAAATATTTAAGTGTATTATATCATGTAGAAGGTTGGTAAACATATATTAAATTCCTACCTGTTTCCTTGTGTCTTAATAACTCTTATTTTCTAATTTTCTTTAGTATGAAGCTTAGGACTTGCTTCATATATGCATATATTCAAACATATGTATGCATGTTTATGTATGATTAGCATCTGATTTTTTTATACATTAAAAATGTATAACCATAGTTTGTAAATAATGTAATAATTTAATATGCCTATATAGTGTGAAATGATTACAATTATATTAACGAACATATCAACCATCTTACGTAGTTGCCATTTTTATGTTTTGTAAGGAGAACACATAATGTCTTCTATTTTAGCAAATTTTCTAACCATATGAGACGTCATTACTAACGATAAGTCACTATGGTACACAATAGTTCCCTAAGACTCAGTTATAACTCAAATTTTGTAACCATTGGAAAACATTTCCATTTTTCCACCTGTAGGCCCTGGTGACCACGTTGTACTTTCTTCCTCTATGAGTGCAAAGATTTTTGATTCCACAGGAGTGAGATCATGCAGGATTTTTTTTTCCTCGAGTTGGAGTCTTACTCCAGGCTGGAATGCAGTGGCATGCTAAAGACCACCACAGCCTCATTGCTGGGCTCAGGTGATCCTTCCATATCAGCCTTTCAAGTAACTGGAACTACAAGCGTGCGCTGCCACGCTAAGCTTATTTTTGTATTTGTCTCACCTTGGTACTCGGACTGGTCTTGAACCCCTCAGCTCAGGCAATCCTCTCACCTCAATTTCCCAATGTGATGGGTTTACAGACTTGAGTCACTGTAACCGTTCTCACGCAGTATTTGTGTGTGTGTGTGCCTGGCTCACTTCAGTTAGCATAATGTCTTACAATGTCATCCATAAGGTTAAAATTGCAGAATTCTGTAAAAATATTTTGGCTGAATCATATGCTATTGTGCATATATACGTGTGTGTGTGTGTGTACACATTATTTTCTTAATCAACATAGATTCCACAAATATTTACGTTGTTTTCAAGCTTGGCCAGCTTGACAAATGCTGCAATGCCCATAGGGATTGGAAACTTCTTTTTGGTACTGATTTTATTTCCTTTAGTTATATACCCAGGAAGGGATCTCTGTGTTATGTGACAGTTTGTTTTTATTTTTAAAAGAATGTTGATAATGACTTTTATATGACTCTACCAATTTTAAGCTCACCAAAAGTAAACAGGATTTCTTTTTCTTCATATCCTTATAAAAAGTTTTCTCTCTCTTCTGGTTGATATTAGCCATCCTAACAACTGTGCCACAATATATCATCATTGTGTTTATTTGAAATTGCCTCTACTACTGATGTTCAGTGACCATTCATATACCTGTTGCCAATTTGTGTGTCCTCATTGGAAAATAGCTATTCATTTTTGGGCTGATTTTTATTCAGGTGGTTATCATTTTCTTTCTTTAGCATCTCATCTAGTATATGCTTTGTGGAATTTTTTCTTGTCCTGTAAGGCTTCTTCCATTTCCTTTTACTCTGCAGAAGCTTTTCAGTTTGATATCTTCATCTTGTTTGTATTTATTTTTATACCTGTAGTCATAAAAAAAGTTATTACTGAGACCAATATAAATTTCAAGGATGTTTTACAAATCCTTTTTATGGTTACATTTTATCAGCATGTTCTCTGTCACCCAGGCAGTTGTGTCGTGGCTCAAGTAAGGCTTTCTACATTTCATATGAAAATTTCTCAAACATTTTTGTAATTTGCAGCTCCACAAATTATTGTTGTACCCTTAATTGAGTCATTTATCCTGATTTTTTCCATGCTTTGACATACTTTGTTTGAATTGGAGTATTTGAAATTCAAAGATATACATGTCATAATGTATATGATGTTGTTTTGTCTAGATTAATATAACACCAATCACTAAGTTAGAGATTCTAGGAGACTCATACCTGTTCTTAGGATGTGTCTTCTCTGTATGTTGGGATAGAAACCAGTCTTTTCATAAACCCTCAAAGGACAGAAATGTGGGCTCATACTCCACTCTTCTGTTTATTCCCTGAGGAGGAATTCAAGAGTTAGAACATCCTATCTGATTGCATCATGATGCATTGTAAAGGAAGAGAAATTATGATGGCAAAATTACTAAACTTTCTCTTCCATGTAACTCATTTTATCATGTGGATTCTGCAAAGTATTAGCTGTTTTTTGAGCTTTCACACAGGCAATGGGGTAAGTATTTATCTTAGTCATATATTTATGATGGAGTGGAAACCTGTGATTTGTACTTGCCATCATACTTATGTCCTTAACATGGTATAATATTATGTTTTATTTTCAAAAGATATACAACTGAGTCTAGCATGTGGAATAAATTTTTATATTCCTGATTTTCAGCGGTGACTTCTCATTACACTGAAGGCCTTTGGCCAGAGAAGAGCATAGAAGACACCCTTGCAAAGGTGTCAAAGGGAAAATATGGTAAATATGTCCTTAAGAACTTATACTTAACAAAAATGTCGGGTAAGTGTGCATGAGGGTGAAGGGCAGATAGAATGCTCATGTGCAAATAACCAATACAAATTTACCAAGAGAAGGAAAGTCTTTCATTAACACTCCAAATTTGTGTTCCACCAGAGTATCCATATTTCTGAAATGGCTTTCAAACACGAATATGACAAAACCTTTAACCAGTTCTCAAAATGTAGTCAACATCAAAAAAAGTAGAGAAAGTATACACAATATATGTGGGAAAGTCTTTAAGAAATAATCCTATCTAAATACATTTGAAGGAATCCATAGGAGAGAGAGAACCTTCAGAAATAAATAATGTGGCAAAACCCTTAGCTATTACTCATGTTCGTGATGGGCTCTGTGGCTCACCCTATAATCCCAGTGCTTTGGGAGGCTGAGGTGAGTGGTTTTCCTGAGCCCGCGGGTTTGAGACCTGCCTGGGGAAATTGGTGAGACCTCATCTCTACAATAAATCAAAAAATTAGCCGGATATCATAGCACATGCCTGTACTTCTAGCTACTTGGAAGGCTGAGGTAGAAGGATCGCCAGAGCCCAGCATATCAAGGCTGCGGTGACCAAGAGTAGCCACTGCTCACCAGCCTGGGTTATGGAGTGAGACTCCAAATAAAAATAAATAAATAAATGTGCACAATGTGGCAAAGTCTTTCATTCTCGTTCACATCTTACTCAACATACTGGAGAGAAACCCTATAAATGTGAAGAATGTGGCAAAACCTTTCACACCTGATCACACCTTATTCAACATATGATGATCCATACTGGAGAGAAACCCTACAAATGTGCAGAATGTGGCAAAACCTTCAAATCTCGTTCACATGTTACTCGACATACAGTGATCCATACTGGAGAGAAACCCTACAAATGTGAAGAATGTGGCAAAGCCTTTCACTTTTGTTCACACCTTACTCAACATACAAAGATCCATACTGGAGAGAAACCCTACAGATGTGAAGAATGTGGCAAATCCTTTCACTCTCATTCATATCTTACTCAACATACAATAATCCATACTGGAAAGAAACCCTACAAATGTGAAGAATGTGGCAAAGCCTTTCACTTTCGTTCACTCCTTACTCAACATGGGATGATCCATACTGGAGAGAAACCCTACAAATGTGAAGAATGTGGTAAAGCGTTTCACATTTGTTCACGCCTTACTCAACATATGAAGATCCATACTGGAGAGAAACCCTACAAATGTGAAGAATGTGGCAAAGCCTTTCACTTTCCTTCACACCTTACTCAACATACAAAGATCCATACTGGAGGGAAACCCTACAGATGTGAAGAATGTGGCAAATCCTTTCACTCTCATTCATATCTTACTCAACATACAATAGTCCATACTGGAAAGAAACCCTACAAATGTGAAGAATGTGGCAAAGCCTTTCACATTCATTCAATCCTTACTCAACATAAGATGATCCATACTGGAGAGAAATCCTACAAATGTGAAGAATGTGGTAAAGCCTTTCACATTCGTTCACGCCTTACTCAACATATGAAGATCCATACTGGAGTGAAACCCTATAAATGTGAAGAATGTGGCAAAGCCTTTCACTTTTGTTCACACCTTACTCGGCATACGATGATCCATACTGGAGAGAAACCCTAGAAATGTGCAGAATGTGGCAAAGACTTTACTCAGAACTTGAGTCTTATTGTACAACAGCATATTCATAATAGAGAGAAACCTGACAAAAGTGAGAAATGTGGCAAGGTCTTTCACTGTGGACTTTCTCAACATACGATCATGCATGCTGAGGAGAAATCATAAAAATGTGAAGATATGGCGAGGCCTTTTACTCTCATGTAGATTTTGCTAAACATAAGACCATGTATACTGGGGAGAAATTCTACAAATGTGAAGAATGTGGGAAAGCCTTTTGCTACCATTCATAGCATACTGGACATATCAAGGTGCATACTGGGGAGAAACCATAAATGTGATGAATGTGAAAATGCCTTTTGCTCTCACAATGGATTTTCTGGACATAAGATGATCCCTACTGGAGAGAAACCCTACAAATGTGAAATATATTCAAAAACTTTTCACTCTTATTCACTACTTGCTCAGCAAAGATCCATACTGTTGAGGAACCGTACAAATGTGAAAAGTGTAGCACAGCTTTTTGTACACACGGAGGATTTTCTGAACATAAGACCATCGATACTGGAAAGAAACCATACAAATGTGAAGTGTGGTAGAGGCTTTCACTCTATTAAGGATTTGCTGGACATAAGACCATCCATCCTGGGGAGAAATCCTACAAGTGTAAAGAATATGACAAAACCTTTCACTCTCACAATGAATTTGCTGGACACATGACCATCCACGCTGCAGAGAAATCCTACAAATGTGAAATATGCAGAAAAGCTTTTCACTCTCATTCACTACTTGCTTGACATGTCAAGATCCATACTATTGCAAACCTTAAAAATGTGAAAAGTGTGATGAAACTTTTCACAATCATAAAGAATTTGCTGCACACAAGACCCTCCATAGTGGAGAAAAATCCTACAAATATGATGAATGTGGCCAAGGCTTTTTTTCTGAAATGATTTGCTATACATATGAGGTGCCATACTGGAGAGAAACTACAAACCTGAAGAATGTGGCAAAGTCTTTGCTCTCATAAAGTATTTACTGAACATTACTCCATTGATACTGGAGAAAAACCCTACAGATGTGAAGAATGTGACATAGCCATTCACTCTCACAACGTTTTGGCTGTACACATAATCATCCCTGCTGGAGAGAAACTCTACAATTGTGAAAAACATGGTAAGCCCTTTGCTGTCATATACAAGTATCTTGACATATGAGAATCCATACTGAGATGAAACTATATAAATGAGAGTTATGAGATAAAGCCTTTAGCTCTTGTTCTATATTTGGTTGACATGAGCATCTATATTTAGGGATTCCATATAGATGAGGAGAATGGGGTAAACTTTTTCACTGTTATTCCAAGTTTTCTCAACATCAGACAATTTATACTCTAAATTTTCAGTATCTCTAATGACTGGAAAATCATATATCTAGTCATAAAAAATATAGACATGGTGTGAGATTTACATATGTAAGGAGTACTGTTATCTTTACTCAAACCACAGATCTTTTGAATGTAGAAATGTAAAACATGTCTAAAGACATTAACCAGCAAACACTTTATATTACATTAGATTGTAGAGAATCTACAAATTTAAGGAGTGTGGACTGGCCTTTGTTCAAAATATATGCCATTGGAAATACTAGGGTATTTGGACTGAAACTTTACAGATGCAATTTATATGGAAGCTTATTTACTGAAAGGTCAAGTTGAAGTAAATATCAAATATCGAGTGACATTAGAAAATGTTTTTTTTTTTTTTAGGAAAGCATAAGTATATTCTCTGTATAATTTTGTTTTTCATTGACAGAATAGGAGGATATTTCAAAAAGCAAACAATATTGATGTAACTCAACTCACATGATGCTATGCCTTCATTAAGAGTGTTGATGTAAAGGCATGGGGTCAGTTGTTGGTACTTTAGAGCTGTGAAATGTCCTTGCATAGTAGGTCATCAGCACTCATCTCATGTTTTTCATGGAGGATGAAGAACACTGATATGTAATCTCCTTTAAAAGATCAAGGTGAAGAGGTTTTTTGTTGCTCACAGTAAACATTATTGTAAGTTCGGAATGAAGTGAGAGCTCAGGATAACATTTTTCTTTGGATATAGATGACAAAGAATCATTGAGAGTTTTAGAAATCATTTGTCTTACTACTTACATGCAAATGAGAAAATGAGGCCAGAACACTAATATCTTGATGCATCTTCATACTGTCAATACTTACAAGCCATATGTGTAATTTGATATAATATAAAGAGATATTTTCATAGACATCAGAGCAAAGATATTTACTCTTAAAGTGTAACTATTATAAGTTTATGTTTAGTAAATAATATGATTCACCTTTTAAAACTGAAGAAAGCTGTTTGCACATGGATCACACTATCAGAAGAACAGAAATGCTTGAATATTTGCACACTGGTTTTCAATACAGCGAAATTTGAAGGTTTATTTAGGTTATGTAAATTTGTCTGCTTTAATGAGTAGAATTATTTATAAAGTATTAACATTTGTTGTCCACACAATAAATTGTTATGTTGCCATGAGTGTTAATCTATTCTATCTTACCAAGAATGTAGGTATATGATGACTATATACTATTGAGTAACATATGGAAGGATGTTTCTAGTGATCTTTTTTCCATAGGTCACATTTTCTTATGTGTCATTTTGATTATTGTAATAAAGATTACACAGTAGACCTAACTTTCTCTGTCCTGACTGTTGTAAATACTTTTATATTAGGTTGAATTTCGATTCTGATGCCCGGGCTGGAATACAGTGGAAAATCCATGGTCACTGCAGCCTCAATGTGATGGTATCAGGCCATTTTTCTCCTTCAGCCTCCTGAGTAGCTGGTGTCACAAAGGTTTGCCATCATGCCCAGCCAACTATTAGATTCATTGTTAAGACAAGTCTCACCAAGTTGCTGAGGCTGGCTTGAAAGTCCTAGACTGAGGCAGTCTTCTGTACTTTGCCTCCCAAAATGCTGGAATTATAGGCTTGAGTCACCATGCCCTGTCTCTTGTTTTCTTTCTAGTCATCTGGCACTGTGTTGGAAGCACTTGTCTCCTCAAGTCATCTGCCTCTAACTCCTGTGGTATGGGTTCTGGGCTCTGGAATATCTTCAACATTTATATCTTGATACCCTTCCCTTTCCACCATTTTGCCATAAATATGATTCTTTGTAATTTCCTTGATTCACTCTGGAGAGACCAAATGCTCTTATGGAAACATTAACATCACATGGTGTGTGAAACAGAATCTCCCAACACTTGTATTAATCTCCTGACAGAGGGAAGTGGTCCCAAAATTATTGACTGATACTTTGTGTCATAGCTAATTTTATGCCATTGAGTTAATACTGCATCTTTACATTTATTTACACATTTCCCAACTGCTGATGGCGCCATGTATACCCTGTAAGTGCGTAAATTATAAGTTTACTTTTGTATGATAGATTTGCATATCTTTATGATAGTAAATGTCTAAATAGACAAGAATATACTTCTATCTGATGTCTTCATGACATTTTTAATGTGTATTTCTAAACTGTGGTTCTGAGCATTTCTTTTAAATGATCACAAATCGTCAAAAAAGAAATTCCAGTGTATTTGTTGAGAAAACATGGACCTTTGCACGTCAAACCCATGTTCTTCATTCGCTAACAGTACAGTGAGAAAAATAGATGTGGAGATGACAAGACAGTATAATCTTGACTAGCCCTATTTGGAAAAGTCAACCAACATAATTGTGAATATAATAAATCAATATAAAATGTAAGATAAATATAAAATTAGATTGAACTGATAACAGTACTATTGCATGGAAATATTGAGCACAATTTATATACTCAAAGTGTCAAAGTCCAAGTGATTAAAATTATGGTTACAGTTCTACATAAATGGTCACTTGAATGTAAAATATGAAACATTTCCCAAACATTTATGTAGCGGTTTGAGTAAAATATATGAAAAAATAAAAATAAAAGGTGATATCGAAAGATTTGTTGATATTTGAGTCTGTAAAATAACCAGATATAAATTTCTAAATTTGGAATTAATGTGTGTCAAAAATAGAAAAATAAAACAGTATTAAAAGCAATATTAGAAAACCTGCATGATATCACAAAAGAAAACACCTAGAAGCAGTGAGGGGCAAGACATGGGGACTCAGGACTGTATTCCCAATAGTTGGTGTGGCTGAAGTGAGAGAACCTCTTGAACCCAGAGGTTTGATAGTAGCACAGGTAACTCATATCTAAAAAAAATAACAAAAAAATTGTTGAGTGTGGTAGTGCATGTTGTCCCAAGGTACTCGGGTATCTTAGGGAAAGACTTGCCTGAACACATAGGTTGAACCATGATCATGCCACTGAACTCTAGCTTGGATGGCAGAGAGATGCCACTCAAAAATGTGTGTAGAAATTCTAAATAGAAGTACATAAATGAATATAAATTAAAATTACAAGCCTCACTCGGTGGCTCAGCCTGTAATCCCGCGCCTTTGGGAGGCTAAGGTGAGTTGATTGCCTGAGCCAGCGGGTTCAAGACTCGCCTGGGCAACTTGGTGCGACCTCATCTCTAGAATAAATCAAAAATTAGCTGGGCGTGGTAGCGCATGCCTGTAATTCCAGCTACTTGGAAGGATCACGGGAGCCCAGCAGGTTGAGGCTGCGGTGGCCGGGAGCGGCCACTGCACTCCAGTCTGGGTGACAGAGTGAGACTCCAACTCAAAAAAAAAAAATTACAAAATAAAACTACGCTAAAGGCACTAAGGGTATTTCCAAAACTTGTGTTTTCTTGAAAGCAGCGAAACTAGTATTAACAGTGCTGATATAAAGTATTATTAAAGGTAGAATCAGATATGTTTAAAGAATAGTAAAAAATATTTTCCAGATAAAATACCTGAGAGATTTGATTACCAATAGCAACTTCTAAGAAGCATACTTTAAGAAGACAAAGTCATACTTCTGTATGAAGATATAATGGAAGTGAAAGAGTAAGGGACATAATGAGGGAGAACCAACTTATGGTGGACACTGAGTTACAGACACCGTGTTAATGGCAACGTCAGATTTTAAAATAGAATAAAAGTGTAGTTTCACCCCTTTTATTTAAATATAACAGTATTCTGTGCTTCGTAAATGACAAGTGGAAGCATCATCTAGTTTTTAGAACATTATCCATCACTGACGTAATATGTGATTGGTCTTCCATTGTATATAATATTGGCTACTCTTTTATTGAACTCATTTGCAATTAAGGTCTTATTGTGCATGGGACACTGAATCCAAGATTCTGAACAGTCTGAAGAGCTGGGTCATTTCTTCCGAACATGGTTGAGGAAGACCTGCGGGAAGCAAACACACTCGAAGAGAAAGTCTCTCCACATGTGTAAGCTTCAGTCTCCAGTGAGAAACAGCAAGGTCACTACTACTTCTCTTCCACCACTGTGACTTGATTGTATAGTGCATTTACATATATGTCCTATGCTCCTTTTGAACTTTGTATTCCCTTGATTTTTCAGTCTTTTTCAAAAGTCACTATCACACCGCTTTACCTTTCTAGTCCTTATTATGTATAATATCATCCTATTTTTTCAGATTTTTATGGGTTTCCAATTTAAATGTTCTTATGTGCAGAAAAGGTTTTTTTTTCTCCAGAACAAAAATAGCTGGTGTCTATGTCATTATCAGGCTCAATTGGTAAACTTATTAGAGGATATCAGTTTAGTGATACCATTTAAACTTTCTTCCCAAAATGTATTTTTATTACTTTTTATTTCTACTGTTTTCCGTGTGTTTCAGAAATATTATACACCACTTCCTTATCCGTTGATTTATAAATGTGCAATTCTCTTTTAAGAGTGTCGCAATATCATATCTGTTAACATGATCATATCCTTTTCTCATCGATTCTGTTAATGTGACTAATTGTATTGATGGATTCCCAAATGCTGAGTCTCCTATTCTTTCGTGACATAAAGGGAGATCATGATATAATGTTGCAACGTGCTGACACAATGTTTCTAATAATTTTTACATTTCTACTCAAATGTGATTTTTCTACGAAGAACGGTCATAAAATACTTAGTATGGAATAGAAATTGTGTGTTGACATTGTCCTCATCCTGGGAAACCAGGTTTTCTATTCTCTTCTAATTCTTTTTCTTTTCAATATTATTTTTATTTTAAAATGTAGGGAACAATTTAGGGTGCATGTATAGTTTGGGTACCTTTGTTGATATTATGTCCTCCCACTCACATGGTTGTATCCCAATACTGTCAGTTACTTATAGTATTCTAAATAATGTTCACGGTCAGCTTATGAGTGAGTACACATAGTACCTGAGTACTTTGTTATGTGATACATCACTGAGAATTTATTCTTTTTTTAACATCCTTTTCACCCAAGTGGGAGTATAGCAGCACTCTCATGGTCACCGCAGCCTCATTCTGCTAGGCTCAGTTGGTCCTTCTACCTGAGCCTAGCAGGTAGCTAGAACTACCGGAGCACAGCACCAAGCCTGACTAATTTTATTTTTTAATTTATTGTAGAAAGAAGTTCTTGTCAACTTGCCCAGGGTGGTTTCAACCCCTGGCCTCAGGCAGACTTCTCATTTCCACCTGCCAAAGTGTTGGTATTACAAGTGAGAGTCACCATCTCTGGCTCAATCACTTATATTATACACTCGAAATCCATCCAAGTTCCTGAGAAGTGAATAGTCTTGGTTTCTTGGTTTTCTTTTTCATTATTATTCAGAGTCTCACTCTGTCACCCAGACTGGGGCTTAGTGCCACTCTCATGGTCACCGCAGCCCTGACCTGCTGGTCTCTGGTGATTCTTCCACATCAGACTTTCAAGTAGCTAGAACTACAGGCACATGCAACTATACCAGTCTAATTTTGGTTTTATTATAGAGTTGAGATGAGTTCTTACCAAGTTACCCAGGTTGATCTCGAATTTGTGGGCTTCCAAAGAGCTGGGATTATAGGCATGAGCCACTGCATCCAGCTTAGTGGGTCATTTTTACCAACCCTAGTAAATATTCCTTCATAAGTTTTTTTTTTATCAGTACATGCACTGTATTGACTGCATTTATAGAAAATGATGTGAGAGACTGGGCTCAGTGTCTCAGCCTGTATGCCAGCACATTGGGAGGCCAAGGTGAGTGGATTGCCTGAGCTCGTGGGTTTGAGAACAACCCAGGCAATTTGGTGAGACCTCAAATAATTAGCCACATGTGTTAGCACACCTCTAGTTCAAGCTACTTGGATGGCTGAGTTGGAAGGATAACCTGAGCCCATCAGGTCAAGGCTGTGGTGACCATGAGAGTGCCACTGCACTCCAATCTGGGTAACAGAGTGAGACTCTGACTCAAAGTATCAGTACTCCACAAGAAATTGTATAAAAAAAGAAAATGGAAGGGTCTCATTTTTACTTGACTGATAAACTGAGACAAACCCAAGCTCTGTCACTTGGCAGATGTTTGACAAAATATTTCTTTTGGGCCAGACGCATTGGCATCACTGGTGAGCTTGTTAGCAATGCACAAAGTCAGAGCATGAAAATTTTCTCATGCTTGTCATTCCAGCTCTTTAGGGAGTTGAGGCAGAAGGATACATTGAGCACAGGAGTTTGAGACCAGCCTAGGAAATACAGCCAGCCATCATCACTATCACATATCAAAAAAAGTAGCCTGGTGTGCTTGTGCATTTGAGTATCCCCAGTCACTCAGGAGGCTGAGCAGAGTGTATCTATTCAGCCAAGGAGGTGGAGGCTGTAGTAAGCTGTGATTAAGAAACTGCATGCCAGAAAAGATGACAGAGACCCAATAGTTAAAAAAGAAAATAAAAGTATCTTACGTTTTACCCCAGATCTCCTGAATCAGATTTTGCTTTTTTACACTTCATTTCCATGTTGTACACATTAAAATGTGTAGGGTTTCTTTTAACTCTTATTTTCTTTTATGAGCAATAAATACTGCTTATTCTGTGTGATGGAAATACAGTCCTCCAAAAGGTACATGCCTGTATTTGTGCCTAAATTTTATATTGTATCATTCAAGAAAGTATATTATCTGCACTAGCTCAGTGAATCCTATTTCATTCCATTTATTCAGATTCAAAGAATACATTATAGAATATTTCTGTGTTAAAAATTATCCAGTATTTCCATTATCATAAAAGTTAGAACTTTTTCACTCTCATTTCTCTTGCGGTTAACAATTCTGCACATGGCCACTTGGTAAGTATGCCTTGTTGTTTTCAGTGTATGTTGACATTTAGGGATGTGGCCATGGAATTCTCTCCAGAAAAGTAAAAATGCCAGATTATATCCAGTGAGGAGATATTAGAAAACTATAAAAATGTGGTTTCCTTGGCTGAGGAAAACCTCCACACACAATATTTATTGCACACTAACAATTTCATATATTTTTCTTGTAGAAAAATTGCATTCTAATGTAAATGTAAGGATAATTAGAAACATTGTCAGCACATTAGGACATCACATTATCCTCAAGTGCCCTTTGTGCCAGAAATAAAATGAGATTCCGCTTTTAGGAATCCATCAATATTGTTAGTTACATTAATAGAATCAATAGGGGTCTGGGCATGGTGGCTCAAACCTGTAATGTCAGCAATTTGAGAAACCAAAGTGAGAGGATTGCCTGACCTCGGGGACTGGAGACCAGCCTAGGCAACTTTGTGAGACTTCTTTATACAAGAAATCAAAAAATAAACAAGGTATGGTAGTGAGCGCATGTATTTCCAGCTACTTGGAAGACTGAGGCAAAAAGATCACCTTAGCTAGCAGATTAAGGCTGCGGTGGCCGTGAGCATACCACAGCACTACAGCCTGGGCAATAGAGTAAGAATCCAACTTAAAAAAACAAATTCAAAAAGTGTATTTTCATATTGAAGTTAAAGACATATTATGGCACTTCTGAACAAAATTATATTTTTCAAAATTCAATTAATAAGAAATTAGTGTGAAATATTTTCACAATACTTGCAATATAGAACAAATACAAGATAAATACACTATATTCTTTGGCAGGAAGATTCAACAGTATCTTTAAGTCAACAATCCTCTAATCAGTTGATAAATTGAATATCACATTAATATAAACAATCTGTTTTTGTCCTATAGACATTTTCTTGCATGGAAGAATAATTGAAAAATCCATTAAAAGTGAAAAAGAAACAAGTGACATGGTATATCAAAAAGACCAGGAAACTAAGCTAGTGTGATATTTACTTTAAAACACACTGAGGTTCGGGCTCAGTGACTCACTCTGTAATCCTAGAACTTTGGGATGCCGAGACGAGTTGATTGCCTGAGCCCACGGCAACTTGGCAAGACCTCATTGCTACAACAAATCAAAAATCAGCCAAGCGTGGTAACGCATGTGTATAGTTCCAGCTATTTGTAATGTTGAGGCAGAAAGATCACTGGAGCCCAGCAGGTTGAGGGTGCGGTGGCTTGTAGCATACCACGGCACTCCAGTCTGGGCAACAGAGTGAGGCTCCAACTCAAAACAAACAAACAAAAAACACAGAAATTATGGCAATACAAGTTTAAAAGAAAAACAGGACATATGGAAAAAAAAAAAACACTGCCAAGGAAGCCAAGATGGGCCTTGTGTCTCACTGGAGACTGAAGCTCACACATGAGTCCAGAGGGGACTTTGTCTTCCAGTGTGTTGGTTCCTCAAGTCACCCATCTCACACATTTCAGGGAGAGATGACCGATCCCTTCTGAGGTTTCAGAGTCTTACAGTTAATGTCTATGTACTGAGGCCTTTAACACAAATCAACTCTGATAAAAGAGTAACCAATGAAATTAGCAACTGGAAGCTAATCACATTTTAATTAGTTAGTGATGGATAGTGTTCTAAAACCCAAATTATTCTGGCACTAATAAAATTATTTAGGAGGCACCAAATTTGCTAATGTATTTACATAAAATGTGTGAAATACACTTTGATTATATGTCAACATTTTTAAAACTGATGTGGGCCGGATTTCGTGGCTCAGCCTATAATCCCAGTGCTTTGGAAGGCTGAGGTGAGTGAATTGCCTGAGACTGTCGATTCGAGACCCACCTGGGCAACTTGGCGAGACCTCATCTCTACAATAAATCAAAAAATTAGCCGGGCATGGTAGCATGTGCCTGTAGTTCCAGGTACATGGAAGGCTGAGGAAATCAGAGAAAGCAAGTGTGTATATGGCAAAGAGGTGGAGAGAAAAGGGTCTCAAGATATAGATCTTGAGGACATTCATCAGTTAACAATCACCACACCAGAGGAGTCAGCAGCAGAGGACTTGATGGAGGGGAGTATTTCCAACAGTGTCAGGTGACTAGAAAGAAGACAGAGAAGAGGTTGAGTGTGGTGACTGATGCCTGTAATCCCACAAATTTGGGAGGCTGTGGTGAGAGTATTGTCTGAGTCCAGGTGTACAAGAACAGCCTCTATGATAAATCAAAATATTAGTTAGGCATGGTGCTATGGGGGCCAGCCCCCCAAAAGCGATTTAGAGGGTCCCTGGAAGGTGGGGCAGTGTCGGCAAATACCCTGGAGAAATAAGGAGAAAGAAAGACACTGGACTTTGTCTAGTGCTGAAGCCGATTCTGTAGTAGGGATAGATATAAAGGGAAAGAAAGAAAGTGGACAACTGTTCAGTGAAATGAGCAGAAGCCGTTTATTGGGACCAACTGTGAGTCTTTTATCCCAAATTATCACATGTTAAATCACAAGACTTTCACGTGAACACAAGGACAGGTGCATGAGGCACATCCCCCCCACCCACCAGGTGTTTCCTTAAGCATGAGGAAGGACAATTCCAAGGATAAGACTTTCAGGTGAACACAAAGCCAGATGGGTGAGGGGCGTCTCCCACCCACCAGGTGTTTTCCCAAGCATGAAGAAGGTCAATCCCAAAATTATCTCACTGTTCCGTATGCTTGGTTTATGTTCCTCAAAAGCAACACAACAATTCTAACATCATAATATTCTAATAATCATTAACTTCTAAAACTTATGCATACCCATACCAAATGACTGACTAAAATTCTAATATCTTTCTATTCTGTGCTAATTTTACCTGTACTATAAAAAACTCTTAATTATAGCTCAAACCAGTTCATAAAGAATGTGGCCCAGTCCAAAGATCACATTCGGCCATTTCTTGGAACAATTGATCATGATCTCTTAAAATGGCTATTCTAAAATCCTATGTATCTATCTTAATTTCTATAAAAGTTTCTTTCTTTTTTTTTTTTGGAGTAGGAGTCTCACTCGGTCGCCCAGACTGGAGTGCAGTGGCCGCTCCCAGCCACTGCAGTCTTGACCTGCTGGGTTCCGGCGATCCTTCCACCTCAACCTTCCGAGTAGCCAGAATTACAGGCGCGCACTACCACACCCGGGTGATTTTTTGATTTATTGTAGAGATGAGGTCTCGCTGCCCAGGTGGGTCGTGAACCCGCGGGCTCAGGCAATCTACTCACCTCAACCTCCCAAAGGCACGAGATTACAGGCTGAGCCACTGAGCCCGCCTTCTATAAAAGTTTCTAATTTCTAATCCTGATATATAAGGCTGATCATCAGCAATAAAACTTCTAAAATAAAACCCAAATACAAACTTTAATTGTACTAAAGCCAAAACCGCAATTAGTAGAAAGTGGGAAAAATGAAATTTCTGAGGTTAGCTTTATTCTATAGAACCTCAAAATATCATGTTTGATCATGCTTGAACTAACATAACTCCCTGATGTAGAGTAACCTATAATACTTTCTATGAATAAAATAAATTCAGCTTCTATTACATGTAAAAAAACTTACACTAATTGTAACTAAAGAACCGGTTTAAAAAAATGCAGCCCAGCCCAAAGTGGATGCTGGGCCCTTAAGAATGTGGCCCAGTCCAAAGTTCATGCTGGGTCATTTCTGGTAACCCTAGATAATCATCTATACCATCTAAAGCTGGAAACAGCTCTCTAAATGTATATATACTAATTCTAAAAATATACTTCTAAATCTTATAAAGAAGCTTGTATCATGTATAAGGCTCCCAAATGTGATCTGAGTTTGAACTTAAGTTTAAAGCTGAAACCGCAGTGTGAGAGAAACGGGAACAATGGATCTCTAGAGTCAGCCATGCCTGTCATATTCTCAGAACTTCATGCTTAGATCATAAAAGTCCCTGCTAGTGGGTAATGCCAAACAACAAAGAAAGGAGGAGGGAATGGGCCTTCAGCTCCTGAACCAAACCTGGTGTTCTCAGGGATCGCAGCCCACCTGGATCCCTAACGCTCAGGCAGGCCTCCATGGCCAGCTCCCAACATAGTGCTACATGCCTGTGGTTCCAGGGACTCAGGAGGCTAAGGGGGAAGGATTGAGCAGAGCAGGAAAAGGCTGCACCAGCCATGAGCCTGTCACTGCACTCCAACCTGGGTGACAGCGAGACTGACAAAAAGAAAAAGACACCAAATCAGCAGTGCCAAAAAGCAATTCAGCATTACACAAGCTGGCAGAAGTGTTCTGATTACAGATTGCTTTTTAAATCTTTTATAACAGGTAACTTTCTACTATAGCTCACTAAAACTAAAGCATATAGCAGAAATAGAATGGGTGCCATATGGAAACCTTTTTTGAAAAATGAAAATGTA
The DNA here is from genome assembly GCF_000164805.1 of Carlito syrichta. Lineage (NCBI taxonomy): Eukaryota > Metazoa > Chordata > Mammalia > Primates > Tarsiidae > Carlito > Carlito syrichta. The sequence continues at coordinate 18,353 of NW_007260676.1, forward strand.
AAAGCGTCAGACAAATTAAAATGAGTTTCTGAAAGCTGCACAAGTGTCCAGTCTCTCCTTTCCCTCCATCTCTTCTGCCTCTGTCAACCAAGACAGCAAAGGCTCTCCTCTTCCACCTCATCCTCACCTTCTCATGGTGAAGATGGCAAGGAAGAAGAACTTTGTGGTGGCCCACTTTCATTTAATGAACAATAAAGATATACTTCCTTCTTCATGACTTTCTATTTGTTTTCTGTTTTGAATTCAATGGATTCCTGTGCAGGATTTTGGGTATATCGTGTGGTGGTGAGATTTAAGCTTCTGTTAAACCCACCATCCAAACAAGGAAGATGGTGCCTGAAAAGCAGTTTTTCAAGGCTTCGCTCCCTCCCCCTTCACCACTCCTTAGTGTTTGCTTTTCTCATCTTGACGTCTCTGTGTACCCAGTATTTAGCCCTCAATTATATGTGAGAACATGCAGTATTTGGTTTTCTCTTTCTGGGCTAATTTGTTTACATTATTGTAAAAATACAATTTGTAATACACATAACATACGAAGTATGTTAGTGGAGTGTTTATGTAGAATCTACATGCAGAATCAATGGTATTTCATGTCTCTGGGTATCTTCAGTTTCTTACGTACCCTCTAAGAAAAATATTTGCCAGGTTTCGTGGCTCATCCTATATACCCAGTAATTTGGGAGGCCAAGGTGTGTGGATTGCCTGAGCCTGCAGGTTTGGGACGTGCCCGGGCAACCTGGCAAGACTTCGCCTCTACAATAAATCAAAAATTAGCCAGGCGTGATAGTGCATGCCTATGGTTCTGGCTACTTGGAAGGCTGAGGTGGAAGGATCGCCAGAGTCCAGCAGGTTGAGGCTGGGTGGCCATGAATGTGTCACTGACCTCTAGTCTCGGTGACAGAGTGAGACTCCAACTCAAAAAAAAATTTATATAAAACATTTTAAAAAATTTTAAAAAACATTAAAAATATTTAATTATGAAACATTTATTACACACCCAAAAGTGTCTTGTTTCTGTTCCCTTTGATAGACAGAACAGTACAAAGTCAAAGGAATATTTGACTTTTCAAATATTACAAGTTATCACCTGAACAAATTGGCCCAGTAAAATCAATAAAATGAAGTATGTTAATTCTACAAAGTGACTTCAGTGGTATTCTTCAGTTGAGAATAAGCATGGAAAGTATTCGTTGCAATGCAACTAGGCCAGGCTCTGACTCATGTTGTAATCTCAGCATTTTAGGAGACCACGATGAGTGGATTGCCTGAGTTGGTGGGTTTGAGACCAGCTTGGGCAACTTGGCGAGACCTCTTCTCTACAATAAATCAAAAATTAGTTGGACGTGGTAGCGCGTGCCTGTAGTTCCAGCTACTTGGAAGGCTGAGGCGCAAGGATCGCCAGAGCCCAGCAGGTCGAGGCTGCAGTGGCCAGGACAGGTCACTGCACTCCAGTCTGGGCAACAGAGTAAGACTCCAACTCAAAAAAAAAAGAAAAAAAATAAGTAAATTAGTGTCTGGGTGCAGTGGCTCAAGCCTATAATCCCAGCACTTTGGGAGGTGGAGGTGAGAGGATTGCCTGAGGTAGGGGTTCAAGACCAGCCTGGGCAATTTGGCGAGACCACATCACTACAGTAAATCAAAAAACTATCTGGGCATGGTGACGTGTACATGTAGTTCCAGCTACTTGGGACATTGGGCAGAAGGATTGCCTGAGCCCAGCTAATTGAGTCTGGGGTGGCCATGAGCATGCCACTGAACCCCAGCCTGGGTGACAGAGTAAGACTCCAAGAAAAAAAAAAACATTTAAAAAGTAAATTAGAGTCTGGGCACGGTGGCTCAAGCCTATAATCCCTGCACTTTTTTTTTTTGAGTTGGGAGTCTCACTCTCGCCCAGACTGGAGTGCCATGTCATGCTCCCAGCCACTGCAGCCTTGACCTACTGGACTCCAGTGATCCTTCCACGGAGTTGAAACTACAGGTGTGCACTACCACGTCTGGCTAATTTTTAATTTATTGTGGAGACGAGGTCTCACCAAGTTGCCCAGGTGGGTCTCAAACCCGTGGGCTCAGGCAATCCACTGGCCTTAGCCTCCCAAAGTGCTGGGATGACAGGCTGAGACACTGAGCCCAGATAATTTCAGCACTTTGGGAGGCCAAGGGAGGCCGAGGTGAGAGGATTGCCTGAGGTCACGGGTTCAGCCTGGGCAACTTGGTGAGACCTCGTCTCTACAATAAATAAAAAAATTAGTTGGCATGCTGGTGTTCACCTGTAATTTCAGCTACTTGGAAGATTGAGGCAGAAGGATCACTTGAGCACAGCAAATTGAGGCTGCAGGGGTTGTGAGTGTGCCACTACACTCCAGACTGGGAAAATGTTAGATTCCAACTAAAAAAAATTACAAGTCAGGCTCGGTGGCTCAGCCTGTAATGTCGCACCTTGGGAGGCTGAGGAGAGAGGGTTGCTTGAGCCCAGGGGTTCAAGACCAGCCGGAGTACCTTGGTGAGATCTCGATTCTACAATAAATCAAAAAATTATCCAGGCATGGTGACATGCACCTGTAGTTCCAGCTACTTAGAAGACTGGGGCGGAAGGATCACCTGAGTCCAACAAATTGAGTCTGTGGTGGCCATGAGCGTGCCACTGAACCCCAGCCTGGGTGACACAGTAAGATTCCAACAACAAAAAAATATACGGTTCATTTAAAAAGTAAATTCATTTAAAAAGTAAATTAGAGCCTGGGTGTGGTGGCTCCAGTCTATAATCCCAGCAATTTGGGAGGCTGAGGCAAGAGGACTGCCTGAGGTCAGGGGTTCAAGACCAGCCTGGGCAACTTGGTGAGACTTCATCTCTGCAGTAAATCAAAAAATAAGCCAGGCATGCTGGTGTGTCCGTAGTTCAAGCTACTTGGCAGGCTGAGGGGGAAGGATCGGCCGAGCCCAGCAAATCGAGGCTGTGGTGATCGTGAGTGTGCCACTGCACCCCAGCTAGGGTGAAAGAGTGAGACTCCAAGTCAAAGAAAAATCAATAATAGTCAAGTGCCTTTTAACCCTTCCCTTTGATGGGGCCAGATTATTTCTTTTTTATTTTTATTTTTTTGAGTTGGAGTCTTACTCTGTCACCCAGACTGGAGTGCAGTGGCCAGACTCGGCCACCGCAGCCTCGACCTGCTGGGCTCTGGAGATCCTTCCACCTCAGCCTTCCGAGTAGCCAGAATTATAGGCACACGCTACCACATATGGCTGATTTTTTGACTTATTGTGGAGATGAGGTCTCACCAAGTTGCCCAGGTGGGTCTCGAACATGTGGGCTCAGGTGATCCACTCACCTCAGCCTCCCAAAGCACGGGATTACAGGCTGAACCACCGAGCCCGGTGAGGGGACAGGTTATTAAGGTTGGGTGGTTGTCCACCCCATCTCCTCACGGAGGGCAGGTCGACACAGGTCCTGACATCAGGTGACAGATGGTGGGCAGATGGGTGGGTTGGCCCCATGACAGCTGCCGTGTTGAGGAGGTCTGTGTTGATGAGGTCTGTGTCCCCAACAGCTGATTAGGTTGACCTGATTATTGTAGCCGGCAAGGTCACAAGTTGCCTGGGCTGGTCTTGAACCCCTAACCTCAAGCAATCCTCTTGTCACAGCCTCCCAAAGGGCTGGGATGACAGGCGTGAGTGAATGAAACAAGCTGGGAAGGAGTCGGAAAGTCATAATCCATAGCGACCTCTGAGACACCGGTTCTGTCTCTGCCCAGTGATGAGAGGGAAAAGTGAAATGCTAGAGCAATATGAAAGATTCATGCCATGTTAACATGGTTGCTCGTGGAATAGATGGGATCCATGATACGTCCTTTCAAAAACAAAGAGGGGTCTTTAGGATGTCTGGGGGTTTTTTTTTTTTTGAGTTGGAGTCTCACTCTGTTGCCCAGATTGGAGTGCAGTGTCCGCTCCCTGCCACCACAGCCTCAATCTGCTGGGCTCCGGCGATCCTTCCCCCTCAGCCTTCCAAGTAGCTGGAACTACAGAGGTGCGCTACAACGCCCAGATAATTTTTTGATTTATTGTAGAGATGAGGTCTCGTCAAGTTGCCCAGGTGGGTCTCAAACCCGCAGGCTCAGGTATTCCACTCACCTCTTTAGGATGTCAGTCGCACGTCTTCTCGGTTTTAAGGGCACTCTCCGACGAAGTCACGGGCCTTGCTCCAGCACCTTGTCTTGATATCTTGCATGTCCTGCGATGAACAGAACGGGGTGTGGACGTGGTTATACAAACTGCCCATGACCTTGACAACAAGCTCCCAATGACCTTGATGACATACCCAGGGAATTTACACCTGGACAGTCCAAATAAG
>NW_007260676.1:24492-25935 GCF_000164805.1 Carlito syrichta
TGCCGTTTATCGTTGGGGAGAGGGGGGCAGGACCACAGCCTCCCCCTACCCGCGGAGGCCCCTCACATGGGTCAGATCCTCCCACGCACGAGCTTTCCGGGTCCCTCACATCCGGGCGAGGAACCTGGTGGGCGTGGCCTCGACCGGGACTTCCGCCCAGCCCCATCTGTGCCCATGAGACCTCGCCAAGCCGCAGCCGGGTCGCGGACGGGCTGGGAGCTGACGGGGAGGCCTGTCTGCCGCAGCCGGGTCATCCTGAACCATCCTCCCTCCCTGTCCCGCATCCGCTCCCATACTCACCGTCTCCCGGCTCCCGGGTATCCCGCTGTCCTCCCCACGGGACTCCCTCGACGAGCGGGCCACAGGGCGAGAGAGAGAGAGGATGAAAGGACGATACGCAACACGCGGGGGTCCTGGGGAGCCGGGTAGAGCAGCAGAGAACCACCCAGCTCTGTGCGCAGGCGCAGGAGGCGTAGCTCCCGTCAGAGACAGGAAGTTGCCTCCTGACTTCCGGCTCCCTTCTGATTGGGCGATATCTAACATCGCGCCTCCTGATTGGATAAACCTTCAGGACGCACCCTCTCAGGTCTTCACTGACAGGAGATGCAAAGTGAGAGGGACTCCGTAGGCCAAAAGGCACTTAGATTTCTACTTGTCCCGGCGTTTGAGCGGAAGGCGTGGGGGGGAGGGGGAGTTCCCTCTGGGGGCATGATGGGAGTTTTCATCGATGCACGTCGGTGGGCTGCTGGAATGTAGGATGACACCTTCTCCTCCAATATGCTAGGCTTTATAGTCCTGCAGCTCCACAACCCACCGATCGGGAGCCATGTGGACGCGAGAGTTCCCAGCATGCTTTGCGATGAGCCCCGAGTTCCCAGCATGCCTTTCACAGAGCCCCAACATCCTACACCGCGGACTCCCACCACGTCCTGAGCCGAGAGAAATATCAATCTCTTCCTGCTTCATATAGCCCAGGTTTAATCCATTTTCTGTTATTCAAAGCCAGAGGTGCGGACCCTAGGGCCTCAGGCGATCAATGAGCGCTAAGGTCTAAACTATCAGGGGGTGGGGCCTGGAGCCTTCTCCCATCAGCGGACGCCGACGTGGCAAAAGCCCAATCAATAAGCAGCCGGAAGTGAGGGGCGGCTTCCGGGATATGTCCGCCGACGTGGCAAACACCCAATCAGAAAACAGCCGGAAGAGAGGGGGCCCTCCAGGAACCTCTGCGTGTCGCGGGTCATCGTTCCGTCCTCCGTCGCCTTGTGACCCGCAGGCCCTGGGAGACCCATAGGGAGGTCGCCGCGACCCCCGGGAAACGGGAGCTGGTGAGTACGGGGGCGGGTGCGAGACGAGGAGGGAAGATGGATCTCGATGATCCAGCGGAGGCGGGACCGGTCCGTTCGCCTCCTCGCTTCTGTCAGGTTTTTTTAATTCATGTTTCCC
>NW_007260677.1:0-8831 GCF_000164805.1 Carlito syrichta
CCTTGCTGCTGCTCAGAGACAGCCCAGCACCTGAAGAAGAGGCCCTGCACCTGATGAAGAGACCCTGCACTGCGAGAACCCCTCTTGCTGAGAGAAGACCCTGTACCTGAAGAAGTATTCCTGCACATGAGGAAAAGTCCTTCCACCTGAGGATTGTCTCTGCCTATAACGGAGAACTCTGCACCCTATAAAGAGTTCATGCATCGGAGGGATAGACTTGCCCCTGAGGAAGAAGAGGCATGCACCAGAGCAAGGGCTCTGATCCTGAGAGCCCTGCACTTGAGGGAGAGCCCTGAACCTGATAAAGAGCCTGGCACCTGAATGAGAACCCTGCACACCAAAGAGACTCTTGCACTGAGGGAGAGCCAAGAACTTAAAGAACAGCCCATGCACCTGAAGGAGATTTCTGCATCTGAAACAAAGATCCTGCCCCTAAGGGAGTGCCCAGCACCCAATGAGGAACTCCTGCACCAGAGGGAAACATCCTGCGCCTGAGGGAGAGGCACTGCACTTAAGGAGAAACCCAGCTCCTGAGAAGAAGTTCCTGTACCTAAGAGCCCTAGACCTGAATAAGAGCTCCTACATCCTTAGGAGACGATAGCACCTTATGAAGAGCCCTTGTCCCTGAGGAGAGGCCTGAAATTTGGGAGAAGCCTGCACCTGATAAAGTCCTTGCACCAAAGAAGAGTCCAATACTTGGTTGAGAGCCTCTACACCTGAGGGAGAACCCTGCACATGAGGAGAGCCCATGCACCTGAGAAAAAGTCCATCCCCTGATGATGAGCCCCTGCACATTAGGGAAAGTCAAACCAGAAGAAGAGCCCAGAATTTAATGAAGAGTCCCTGAACATAAGTAAAGTCTCCTACATCTGAGTAGCAGTGTTGAATCTGAGGGAGAACCACTGCAACTCAGGGAATTCCTTCTCTCCCTAGAGAGGACCCCTGCACCTAAGGAAGAGTCAAGCACCTGATGAAGAGCCCCTGTACCTGGACAAGTGCCTTGAACTGTGTGAAGAGTCCTTGCACCTGGAAGAGCCCTGGCCCCTGGGGAAGTGCCCCTGAACATGGGAAAGAGTCCTTCAACCTAATGGACAACCCTGTACTTGAAGAAGTGCCCCGGCACATGACAGAGAATCCCTGCACCTAAGGGAGAACCCTGCACCTGAAAAAGAGCCATAAACACGAGAAAGATTCCTATACCTGAGATATAACCCTGCAACTGAGACAGAATCCAGAAGAGCCCCTGCACCAATGGCAAAACCAAGCACCTAATGAAGAGCCATTTACCTGGAGAAGTGTCCCACACCTTTTCAAGAAAGAGACCCACAACCTAAGGCACAGTCCTATACCTGAAGAGGTGTCCTGACACATCATGGAGACCACCTGCATTTGAGGGAGAGCCCCTGTACATGAGGGAGTGCCCTGCCCCTGAGAAAGAGTCCAGCACATGATGAAAACCTCTACACCTGGGAAAGAGCTCTGTACGTGATGAAGAGCCCGTGCACTGCAAGAGCCCCTAAAATGGGGTAGACTCCTGCACCTGAAAAAATGCCCCTGCATATGAGGGCATCTCCCCCCACTTGAGGGAGCCTCCCTGCATGTAAGGAAGAACCTGGCACCTTATGAAGAATTCTGAACCTCAAGGAGAGTCCTGCACCTGAGGAAGAGCCATGCACCTGGGGGAGAGCTCCCACACCTGGGGGAGAATCCCTACTCACTGAAGAAAGACGCTTGCCCCTAAGCGAGAATCCCAGCAATGGAGGAAGAGTCCCTGCACTTAAGAGAGAACTTCTGCCACTGAGAGACCCATGCACCTGAGAAAGAGCACTAAACTTGAGGGAAAGCCCTGCACCTGATGGGAGAACCTTAAACCTGAGCAAAATTCTACACCTTAAATAGAGCCCTCCACCCAATGAAGAGCCCTAAAACTGAAAGGGGACCCTGCACCTAATTGAGGTGACCAAGAGGGAGAGCTGCTACATCTGAGAGAGAGTCCCTCTACCTGAGGGAGATCCCTGCACGAGAGGGCAAGCTGGAAACCTCAGGGAAAACCCTGCACCTGAGGAGAGCTCTGCACTTGAGTAACAATACTGAGGTGATAGGGAGCTCCTATACCTGAGGGAGAGTGCCTGTATCTGAGGGAGATCCTTGCACCTGAGGAGGAGCCCTGAACATGAAGGAGAGTCTTGTACCTGAGGAAAAGTTCAGCATCTGGAGGAGGGCCCAGCATCTGGAGGAGAGGTCGCATACCTGATGAACAGCACCTGAACCTGGGGAAGTCTCGAGATTGATGAAGAATTCCAGAACCTGGGAAAGCTCCTGCCACTGTGGAGAGCTCCTGAATGTAGCAGAGAGCCCCTGAACCTGGGAGAGAGCCCTACACCTAAAAAAGTGCCCCATGTACATGAAAGAAAATCTCCACCTATGGGAGAACCATGCACCTTGTGAAGAGCTTCAACATCTGAGGGAGAACTCCTCACTGCAGAGAAAATCCATGTACCTAGGGGAAGGCCCTGCACCTGAAAGAGAGTGCTGCCCCTGAGGCAGACACCTGTATCTCAAAGAGAGCCCTGTATCTGAGTTGAGGCGCTGATGCTGAAGGACAGCTCTTACACCTAAGGATGAGCCCCTCTATCTGAGGGAGATCCCTGCAACTGAGGAAGAGCCCTCAGTGTGAGATGGAGCCCTGCACCTGAAGAAGAGTCCAGCATTGATAAAGACCCTCTGCACCTAGGGGAGAGCCCTACACCTGAAGAAAAGTTTTTGCACATGAGGCAGAGGTTCTGCACCTAGGTAAGAAGGCTGAAACTGGGGGAGAGTACCTGCACCTGAGAGACCCTGAATCTGATGGGGAGCCCAGCACCTGATGACGAGTCTCTGCACCTAAGTGAGAGCTCCTGCACCTGAGGGATGAAGAACCTCTGCACTTAAGGGAGAGCCCTGTTCCTGATGAAAACCTCCTGGACTCGAGAAAGAGCTGCTGCACCTTAGGGAGAGCCCCTGAACCTGGAAAATGCCCTACACCTGGGGGAGAGCCTCTGCCACTAAGGGAAAGTCCACACACTTAATGAAGAGCCCCTGCACCTGAAAGAAAATCTGGCATCTTATGAAGAACTCCTGCCCTTGGGGAACAGCCTTGCACCTGAGGGAGATCCCTACACCCGAGTGAGAGCCTCTGCATCTGAGAAAGATTCCAGCACATGACAAAGAGCTACGGCATCTAAGGGAGAAGCCTGTACCTGAGTAAGAGTGCTGAATTTGAGGCAAAGTTCCTATACCTGAGGGAGAGCCCTACACCTTAGGGAGAGCTCTGTACCTGAGAGAGAACTCCTGCACCTCAGGGAGAGGGGGGTGCTGTCTCACCTAAGGTAGAGTCCTGGAGCCTAAGGGAGAGCTTCTGCAACCGAAGAAAAGTTCCTGCATCTGATGAAGAGATCCCTTATTTGATCAAGAGATCATGCTCTGATGATGAGCTTCTGTACCTCATGAAGAGCTCCTCTACCTGATAAGAAGCCTCTACACCTGATGAATGGCTCCCACACCTGAAGTAATACTTTTGCATCTTACGAAGAGCTGCTATGCCTAATGTAGACCTCTTCCCTGTAATAAAGATCACCGGCAGCTATGGGGTCAAGAAAAGAGGCACAAAGATTTAAGCTTACCTCCCTCCAGATCCAGGTACCAATATCCATCAAAAGGTGTGCCACAGTGGAGACAAGAAAGACAACTTGACTCGCCATGAGAACAGGACTTGAGAGGAACTTGGGGCCATAAACTCACTTTGGGCAGTTGGGCTTGGAACTACCTGTTCACAGCATCAGTCACCTGTCAGTGGATATTCAGGTCATTACCACATTTTTGCCATTAAAAACAAGGCTCTATGCGCACTCTTACACTATAAGTATTGTACATATATCATACTTCTTTCAAAGAGATTTCTAGAAATAAATTAGATACCACTAAACTTCCCTTCAAAGCCTGTTTTATTACTTCACCAGTTTGTAATAATGTTGATGATAGCTGTTTTACTTCCCAAGATCTTCCTAAGTGCCAGGCACTGAATTATGCACCATTCATGCAATGTCATGTTTGATTCTCTCATCAACCCAGTTTGATAAGTTCAAAAATGATCTCCATTTTAGAGATGAGGGTTGGAGGCAGAGGGCACGCAAGTTACTTGCTTAAAGAGACTAAATCTATACCAGGCCCAGGCATTCTGATCCAGAGGAGAGCCCATTCTTTCAGAGAAAACCTACCTCTACTCAAGAAGGGAGAGCTTGGGGACAAGGCAGCCACTAGGCCTAGTGATGTTGGTCACTGCAACCAGACAGGAAGCCAACTCGAAGCTTATTGTTGGAACCATCACTATCCTGCATCTTCATTAACAAATATTGAGTTTTGTATTGATGTAAACACTCAAGTTCAAGGTCTTAAAAGGATTTCACTCCAGCTGTGCCCTTGCCTAATTTAATCAGCACAGTGGTTCTACTGAACTTCTGCTAGGCAGCTGGTTGAAGTGCTTTTTTTTTGAGTCAGAGCATCACTCTGTCTCCCAGGCTGGAGTTCGGTGGCACGTTCACAGCCACCCCAGCATTGACCCACTGTGCTCAGGTGATCCTTCCGCCACAGTCTTCCAAGTAGTCAGAACTACAGGCACGCGCTACCATGCCCAGCAAATTTTTGATATATTGTAGAGACGAGGTCTCACCAAGTTGCCCAGGCTTATCTCTAACCCCTGGGTTCAGGCAATCCTTTCACCTTACCCTCTCAAAGTTCTGGAATTACAGGTTTGAGCCACCACACCTGGACTGAAGTGATTTTTTTTCCAGTTAAATTAACTGGCTCCATCATGTCAGGCCCAGTGTACCATGAAATGGGATAGTGGATCAATCCAATTCCGGGCCATGCTTAGCGTTCTGCATTCCTAAAAACTAAGTCGCTTATCAGGTGTGAACATGCCATGAGAACTGGGGATCCAGAGGGCCACGTTTCCAGGTACGATTGTTGCCATGGACTCTTTGGATGGAGCTCCTCTGTCCCTGGAAGGAAAAGGGGTAAGAAAGATGAAGGAAGAGAGCTGGCCTGCAAGTGGGTGCCTATTCCTCACTGCCGCTAGATGCTCATCACACCCAGTGCATCTAACGGTCTCTTAAGAACACACCTTACTTAGAAGGAATGGATTCTGTTCAGGACAGTGGTAATCCCATGGGATTGTGTGATCTGGTGTCTCACACTCTTTTGACGAGGAATGGAGACCTTCCTCACTGAACGCCCAACCTGGTCTCATACACATGTGCACACACACATACACGGCACATAACCAAGCTATTGGGAGAATAGTGGTGGTGCTTAAACATCGCTCAAGTTGCAGTGAGATTCCTTGCAGGGAAATACTGTGGGGTTGGAAGAGATATTTAAAGTCACTGGAAGTGGGGTGGAGGCAAGGTATGACCCCTGGGTGAGGGAAAGAACAGGGGGTGGTTGACTGGCCTACACTGGGGTCAAGACTGTGTTTTTAAGCATGGTATGCAGGCATGGGCCCCAGCTTCCTCCCCATGGCACCCACCCTCCCCAATGCATGCCAACTTCATGTTGAACAGTTAGCTGTTTGGAGGATGGCTAGGTCATTCCTCTTCCTGATGAGGAATTTCCCTCCTGTGTTGTACACACACTCACATATGGTCACACACAGGCTAACACATGCTCATACACAGGTGTAAAATGCTCACACACAGGTTCACACATGATCACACACAGGCACATACTCACACAGTCTCACACACAGGCACCCACAAAAGCTCACAATGCTCACACACAGGCATACACACACACACACAGGCTCAGACAAGCTCACACACAGGCACACACTCATACAGTCTCACAAAAGTCTCACACACAGGTTCATATATGCTCACATAGCCTCACACACACACTCATACACAGGGACATGCTTAGTCTCACACACGTTCACACACAGGCTTACAAGCCACACATATTCACACAGGTTCACATCCAGGCTCACACATACTGCACCACCCACCACTGTCTGCCACACAGACATCCCCACGAGGGCACCTGAGGATACCCCGAGACCTCAAGGCTAACACGCTCAGGAAGGCACCTGAGAATGATGGTTAGAGGCCAGACACAAACGCTCATCTCCAGTGACCCTGTACCTCAGCTTCCCAGTCACCATGAATCTGGAGTAAGGAGGCCTGCCATGCCAGAGGCTCACAGGGGTCCCTGAACATCTGGGGCTCTGTATATGGTGTGGCAGGCCTGAGTCCAGCAAGGCAGTGCTGCCCTGTCATGCTATGACAATAACAACTGACCCTCATTGCTGTAGCCTGGAAAAGAGAGCTGAGAGGAAGGGAGACAGAGAGCAGGCGGGGAAAACAGAGATGAAAAAAAGATGGGAGAGAAGGAGGGAGAGAAGAAGAGAGGGAGACAGGAAGAGAGAGAGAGAGAGAGAGAGAGAGAACAAATCACAGAGAACATACGAAAGAGACAGTGGGGGAGGGGGGAGAACACAGCCTATGAACTAACTGCATCCCTTGGAATGCAAGGCATCCTTGGGGCCTCCTAGAATGTTCTATATGGACTTTGAGTCACTAAAAAGACTTCCTTTTTGGGGGACAGTGACCAAGTCTGGGTGGAACGTGGGTCGCCAACAGCCAGGAGACCTTAAGCAAATCCATGGATCTATCAGGCCCTTTCCTCTAGATGGGTAGTAAGTGGCAGGACAAGTCTCCACTCTAGTGTGTCCCAAAATGTGACCTGGATACCCTTGAGTGCACTGGACACATAAAAGCCCTGGGTACTCAGGGAGGAAGCCCGATTAACTCCAAAGAGCACTGTCCTTTGCTGCTTGTGGGGCTGCAGTCACTGCTGCTCAGCTGATGCATCTGAGAGTGGCTCTCTAGAAGCCACATGTAAATTCAGCTTTCCTGGACTAGTCCAACACACAGACATGCACATACTCACATATATTCCCAGGCAATGTGCACACATGCATATGGACCCGTGGGCACACACGTAATCATACACATGCATGAGCATGCACACAGAGATGAAAACAACTTGGAACTTGGGAGGAATCTTCCTCTCCTGCTGTTGCTGTGTTGTGTGTGACGCGAGGTGCTGGAGAGAATAGCTTCTCCAGATGGCAGGCCCTGCCCTCATTGCAGGCATGTCCAGGATGGCACAATGGCCACATGCCACACAGGCTGGTGGCTGACGGATGGGGGGCAAGATTCCTGCCTCTCTTTCCTCTGGGAGGCCACCTGCTGTAGACACTCACTCTGGGGTGACTGCAGCCGAAGGCGTTCTCCAGTGTTCTGCCAGTATATGAACGATAGCATGATGCCACTCAGGAAGTCCACACATGGGAAAAAGAGACAATTCTAGTCACAGGGCTCTGGGATCATCTATCACAGGGTCAGCAGGTCAGAGTTGAATTACCACAGTGTTCAGTGATCAATGAGAAATGAATCATGTCTTCTTTCCAGGGCTTAATATGTGTACACATCACTACAGAAGCAAGTAGCTCTTTGGTCGACAGCTGTTTACAACACAGATTATCAAGAGGCACTAGAGACCACGCTTTCTAGTGAGGAATAGCCACACAATCTCATGTGTCCTCAGCTTCTGAATTCCTAATCCTCCTACTAACAACTAACCAGTTCTGCAGGTTGGTACGAGGTCTACAAAAGGTTTGTTCTTTTTGCAACAAAGAACTGAAGAAATACAATGAGAATGGTCTTTACAGGTTAGACTGTGTCACACCCAACTTGTGGAGAGCATTCAGTCTCTTTTTATTAGACTCCAATTTTGTTATAACGACTATCAATTGAATAAACAAGCAACCGACAGGGCTTAGAGAACACAGGCATGTTTCAGTTTTTTCTATGGTAGTGGTATTTGTTGTAGAGAATTTGACTTGTATTCTGGCCATGAGTTTTATTCAACACATTGAAGACTTGGTTCTTCCAGTGTTCATGCATTATATGCAAAGCACTGTAGCATGAAAGTCACTTACAAAGCAGTGAAAACTCTCTGAAAACAAGAAGCTCCCAGAACACAAAACCTCAACCAGGAGGTATGTATTGTTTTAGTTAGCTACATTCTCCGGACAGTGTAAGGTTGACTGTTTTTAATACAAAGAAGTTGGTTCTATCCTATAATTTGCAACATAAACGTTCTGAAGTGTTTCATGTACAAATTCTTGCCTTCTTCTGAACTGGGTTTAGTTTATGTGTGAGGCACAGGGTCATCGTTTTGAACATAATCACACTGACCTATGATATGGGGAGGCCCTTAGGGACTAATAGGAACTAAGATGTACATCCAGCTGTTTTTGGCCCTAACACCCCCTCAACAACCAATAGAGTATCTGGAGCTTCACATTCTGCTCAAACTTCTGTCTATTGCTGTCACTTCTTCCTTCTTGATCTGTTTCCTCTAGAAGTCTGTTTCTCCCCCTTAAATTCAATCTGCAGTAGATTTGGAAACCAAACATGTAGAAATGTTGTGACTCTGCAGGTGTGTCCTCAGGCCCAATCGGAATGGTCAGACTTGCAGGTCACCACAATGGCAGGGAATCCAGACTTCCCATCCAGAAGGCAGCCTTTGTCAAGGAGTTCTCTTCCTGTAAGCAAGGACCTTGGCCCCAGGTATTCGGTGGCACCCATTATTAGGGCTGACAGAAGCCCATGCCGGGCTGCAGTGAGGGGTTGGCTTCAAGATTCCCTTAATTCTGAAATTCTTTGTGTATATGTGTGCAAACATACACATTACACTACTCACATACAGGTATACTCAGCAGGAGGGCA
>NW_007260678.1:0-594 GCF_000164805.1 Carlito syrichta
GGAAGGTGCACCAAATTGGCCTTTAAAGTGAGGATTTATGATCTTGCTAAAAGATGGGCTGTGTTTACTACTTCTGTAGCTATAGGTGCCAGAGGCTTCAGCTCTAGTGTTCTTGTTTTTATCTTTCTTGTTATCTACTTTGGACTTCCTCAGAGAGAGTTTGTCTTGGAGTTCTTTCTGTTGTAATCCAATGTTATAATGGGGCCCTCTTGTTAAGTTGTATGGAAGTCAGCCTCTTCTTGTATTTATCTTCTTAAACTTTAGCCATCATTAAAACTATCCAATCAGAATGAGAGGTATTTCCATACGTATCAGTTTTTCAATCCTCACAGTTTCATTTATAGTAGATTTGACTTGCATTCGAGCATTTAGATTTCTTTAGGTACAACTGTTAAAGAAGTAGATGAAAGAAAGTGAGTAATATTTGCATATGCAACTCATCAAAGCAGAAATACTCTTAGCTTTAACAAAAAGATACTTTTGTGATCTCAGATTAACAGCTTTATACCCAAATTGGACATAAATAACATTTATTGGATAAGATTATTTGCAATAGACAAGCCTGCTTAGTGTTTATTACTTAGTAGGTGACTA
>NW_007260678.1:2051-3090 GCF_000164805.1 Carlito syrichta
GCACAAGGATTCCTCTTGGGTTATTGTGATGTCTATTATGTGTATGTCCATGGAGAGATACTAGGAGACATATCAGAGAAAAATGCTGGGAGACCAGACTTGAGCAGAGATTTATAAGATTGCATAATGCTGTGAAAACATCGAAGTTCAGGCTCACTCAGAGCAGACACTCCAAGTTCTCAATGAGATTCCAGAGAGTCCATGACAAGGAGAAGGGACCGTGCCATATGAATAATGGCTGTCTTGTAATAAGGGCAAAGATAAAGATAAAATAGATAGCAGAGCCTTATCTTTGACCGAGTAATTCATCAGTAATTTATTTGCCTGTCAGGACAAAATTTAATACTTTTATTTAAAAAAATCTAGAGTCTCTATGATGTGTCATTAAAAATATATGATATGCAATAAAAATGATTAAATATTAAAAAGCAGATAATATTGATGAAGATCAATACATAATAGTATTGAAGAGTATCTAGATGTTAGAGTTATAGACAAAAATAATTTACTAAAGAAAAACATAGACACAGTGCATGAAAAATGTTGCATTCTATCGGATATTTAAATCTAGGTAAAACAATCAAATAAACAAACATGCTGGGCTCGGTGGCTCAGCCTGTAATCCCGCACCTTTGAGAGGCTGAGGTGAGTGAATTGCCTGAGCCCGCAGGTTCAAGACCCGCCTGGGCAGCGAGACCTCATCGCTACAATAAATAAAAAAATCAGCCAGGCGTGGTGGCGCATGCCTGTAATTCCAGCTACTCAGAAGGCTGAGGCGGAAGCATCGCCGGAGCCCAGCAGGCCGAGACTGTGGTGACCGGGAGCAGCCACTGCACTCCAGTCTGGGTGACAGAGAGTGAGACTCCAACTCAAAAAAAATAAATAAATAAACAAACATTTTCCACAGCTGATGAACAGATTTAAGAATCTCACTAAATGTCGCAACATAAGTACAAAGTTATTTTAATCTAGGCATATCACAGTCGAATTTCTATAAACCAGAGATGGAAAAAAATATAAATCAGTTAGAGAATAAAAT
>NW_007260678.1:3525-23443 GCF_000164805.1 Carlito syrichta
ACAAATGAAAAATTTATATTAACATCAGACAAGGTATACTTCATAACAACAAGAAATATTACCAGTGATAAGGAAGATCTTTCATAATATAAAAGTCAATTCATTAAGCCAATACAAAAATTGTAAATATGCATTGTGCTAATAATAGAAATTCAAATTACATAAAGACAAACTAGAAAAACTTAAAAGATAAATAGATAAGTGCACAGTTATAGTTGGTTATGTTTGAAACTCATTACCACAAATTGATTGAAGTATATGGAAAATCAGTAAAAACACAGAAGGCTTGAACAACACTCTAAAACACTTTGACCTAGTTGATAATTACAGAAAGTCATACCAAATAACTGCGGAATATACATTCTTTTTAATGAATAAAAGAATATTCACAGATATTTAATGAATAAAAGAATATTCACAAAGATAGACTGTGTAATGGGCATAGAAAAGTCTCAATAAACTTAAATGAGTTGATGACATACAGATTATATTCTCTGAACAAATCAGAAATCAATAGATAGAGAATATCCAAATAATGCCAATTATTTGGAAATTAAATGATATATTTCTCAATAACTACTGAGTCAAATAGGAAATTGTAAGACAAATTAGAAAGTATTTTGAACTGAATACAAATAAGAACACAGCATATCAAAATTTGTAGGATGCAGTAAAGTAGTATTTAGAGGAATATTAGAAAAGAAGAAACATTAAAGTCAATGACTTAAGTTTCCACATGAAAAACCTAGGAAAAAAAAGTAGAACAAATAAAAGAAGGAAAGAGTAAAGAACAAAAGCCAATGAAATGGAACATGGATAAACAATACTAAGAACCATTAATCTCATTTAAAGATCAATGAGACACAAATGTAAACATCAGGAATGAAAGAGGAAACACCACTATAGCTCTTACTGACATTTTAAAAGGTAACAAAAGAGCTTTGTGGATATCTTTGTCAACAAGTTCAATAACTTAGGTTAAATATCTTTAAAAGACAGAAATTACCAAAATTGACATCAGAAGTAATTGAATGTTAATAGTCTTATTTCCATAGAGAAGACTACAGGCCCAGATGACTTGGCCATGGTAAAATGTATCAGATGTTTAATATTAGATAAGCAAAATGTTTATTTTATGCAAACTGTTTCAGAAAAAAAACTAAGACAAAACCATTTTCAACTCATTTCATGAGCTAATAGTACTTAAAAACCAAATCCTGAGAAAGACATCATAAGAAAAAATTACAGAGTACCAATCCTCATGAATATTAAGTCAAAATACCTTAGCACATTAGTGAATATAGTCCACCAATATAGAACATGAACAGTACATATGACCAGGTGGAAAAGAGTAAGGTTAGGCACCAAAATGAAAAGTTCCTTTAACACTCAAAAAACTTTCACAATTTGACAATAAGTGTTTTAAAAAAAACCCTTAACTTCATGGTAAAATACTGAACATTTCCCATACACCCCCCCATGTCAGGAAACTGAACAAAGTCAAACTGTTCTTATTACTTCTAATTACCATGGTACTCAAGGGCCTCACCAGGGTGATCAGGCAAAAAATAAATAAGAGACAGATTATGACTCTGTGCACAGAAAATCCTAAAAAATCTACTCTAAAAAATACTGAATATATGCATAAGTAAGTTTAACTATATCACAGATCAATGGTATGGTTAAACCATATCACTTTGGTTAAAACATATCACAGATCAATGTACCAAATCAATTGTAGTTCTACATACTAGCATATAGAATTGAAAATTAGAATATGAATAAACTGAAAAACAAACTGAAAAGATCAATATCACATAAAATAATATCCAAATTATGAAATGCTTAAAGGTAAATTTAACAAAATATTTGCAAGACCTGTTAAAGCAAAATTAAAATCTTGCTGAAAAAGTCAAAATACCTAAATAAATTGAGAAATATACCATCTTATAGTTTGGGAACTCAATACTGGTAAGATATACATTGCTGAGCTGGCTCCCAAATTTATCTGTAGATTCAATACAATCCCCTCCATTATATCAAATACTAAAAAATGCAAACTCATTTAAAGTGACAGAAAGCAGATCAGCAACTCTCTTTGGGAAGGGCAGGGGCAAGGAGGAACTAGAGGGAGATATTACAAAAAGGCATGGGGAAACTTTTGGGGTTGATGAGTATGTTCATAGTCTTTGTTGTGGGAATGGATTCATGAATATGTACATACATTATAACTCATTATATTACCTATTTTAAATGTTTGCAGTTTATTACATATCAATGATACTTGAATAAGGTATAAGGTAAAATGAATATTCCATACCATTTATATCTTTTTGTTTTGAGATGAGTTTCAGCTGAAACTAAAAGTTTGTATATTCTGGAAAGTGTAAGAGCCACCTCTGCATAAAATTGGCCATAACAGGGGCTGCTGCCTATACAGAATCTCAGATTAGAAAATGTATGTTAGGGTTCAATGTACCATGCCACTCACTCCTCATTCATTCTCATGTTTTGACCCTGAGCAAACAAATGGATAAATAGCAAACTGAGAAATAAAGTTTGAATTTATTAATTAGAAAAAGAATATAATGCATTCTTAAATGCTGGACTTCATGGTTAAAAGGTAGATTGGAGAACTCTGCTCATGCTACGTGATTGAAGGCTTGCGTTTCTTTGCCAAACTTTGTGTTCAAATACAAAAATAGAAAAGAAAACTCACAGTACTAAAAACTAAGACTGACATGCAACGTAGGACAATGACAAACTGGAAAACAGTCTGTAACAGACTTTCAAGTGTTTCAATGCATTTTTTGTGTGTGTGCAGATGCTTCTTGATGTAGGATGAGGTTATTTCCCAATAAACAAGTTTTTCAGAAGTCATTCCAGAAGAAAGCATTGTTATCTATTGGATGAAAGTTCCATGCCTGTTATTGCCCCTAAAGACCTATCAGTGGGACAAGATACAGATGTGGAAGATAGTGACATTGATGATTCTGACCCTGTGTAGACTTAAGCTAACATGTGTTTGTGCTTAGTTCCTAACAAAAAAGGTTAAAAAGAAAAGAAAAAAAAATTTTTTTTAAATACAAAGCTCATAGAATAACAATTTAAAGAAAATATCTTTGTAATAGCTACAGAATGTGTGTTTTAAGCTGTGTTATTTTAAAAAGTCTAAAAGTTTATAAAGTAAAAAAGTTACAGTAAGCTAACATTAATTTATTTTTGAAGAACTCATGGTTAAAAAAATTTAGTGTAGCCTAACTGTATAGTGTTTATAAAATCTATAGTAGTATGTAGTAATATCCTAGGTCTTCAAATTCACTCACCATTCACTCACTGACTCACCCAGAACAATTTCAAGTTCTGCAAACTCTGCTAATGATAAGTGCCCTATACCAGTGTACCACTTTAAAAAATCTTTTATGCCATATTTTTCCTGAATCTTTTCTTTGTTTAGATACACAAATAATTACTGTTGTATTAAAATGACTTATGGTGATCAGTATAGTAACAGGCTGTACAGGTTTATAACCTAAAAGCAATAGGCTATACCATACAGCCTAGGTGTGTTGTAGGCCATACAATCTAAGTCTGTGTAAGTACAACAAATGATATTTGCACAATGATGAATTCATCTAACAACATATTTCTTAGAACCTACCCCCATTGCTAAGTGACACGTGACTGTATTTCAGAAGTTTCTTTTTAAAAATTATTTTCTAGGTTGAATGGGTTGTATAGTTTTTACATCCTTGGATGTAAAAACATTAGTTTGTTTTTATTTTGCTACTTGTGCATTTTATATTCAAAATTATTTTTCCTCAAATTTTGAAAGCATGGATTTATTTTTTATAGAATCTCATGCTCTGGAAAATTCAATTCTAATGATTTTTTTGTTGCTTTGTATGCAATTTCTATTTTTTTATCTAGAAAGTTTTTAAGTTTTTCTATGTCTGTTTGATCTTCTGAAAGTCAAAACCAAATGAAGCCTGGGTAAGTAATTTTCACCACTTAAACCCTCTATACACTTAATACAACTTAGTAAACTAAAAACCATATTTACCTCTTGCTCTGAATGATCTTTTAAACCTTCCTTCGATTATTTTTACCCATAGTGGGTCTTCCTCCCACCTCCCACCTCAGAAAAATATATAGCCTAATTCCCCAAATCTGTGAGTATACTAAATTACATGGTAAAGAGGAATTAGTTCCAAGTGGAGTTAAGGTTGCTAATCAACTGATCACAACAGTTGAATCCAACAGAGGTAATTTTCCTATATGTGGCATGACTCTGCCCATGGGCATATATCTTATTGAGTCCAGGGGTGTATATCTTATTGAGCACTTTTCTTTAATGCTGTGCAAATATAAGGCTGTCACTTTCTGAAACAAACTTTCTCTGGCTATGATAGAGTCAAAGCAGATGCCACCAGTTAGAAACATTTCTGAATTATGTGCCTTGGGTTCCTTAACAAGGTTAAAAAAAACCTGCTTTTCCTCTGTTTCAGGTTTAAACAGGATGATTCATCTCCTCTACAAAACCAACAAATAGAACTACTGAAACTACAAACAGAACTACTGAAATGTCAACTTACTTTGAGATAATTTGATGAATACTATGGGAGTGTTACTTTACTAACACTAATAATTGCCAACTTTTTTTTTTTTGAGTTGGAGTCTCACTCTGTCACCCAGACCAGAGTGCAGTGGCCACTCCCGGCCACCGCAGCCTTGACCTGCTGGGCTCCAGCAATCCTTCCTCCTCTGTCTTCCAAGTAGCTGGAACTACAGGCACGCGCTACCATGCCCAGCTAATTTTTTGATTTATTGTAGAGATGAGGTCTCGCCAAGTTGCCCAGGAGGGTCTTGAACCCACGGGCTCAGGCAATCCACTCACCTCAGCCTCCCAAAACGCGAGATTACAGGCTGAGCCACCGAGCCCGGCAACTGCCAACTTTTAAAAATCATTTTATGAGCCAAGCATTGCTTTTAGTTTTTTTAAAAAATTACAAACTCATTCATTCCTTAGTCACTTTGTGATATTGATATTATTATTCATCACCATTGTGCAGATGAAGAAATCAAGGTACAGAGAGGTTAAGTAACTTGCCCATGTTTGCACAGCTATAAATGGTAGAAACGAAATTCAAATTCTGACTGCTCTGCTCCAGAGCACATGCTATGCTAGTCTGCTTCATCAACTACTACCATATTAATTTAATTGGATTCTAAATTCAGATTAACAATTTTTTGTTGTTGTTGCAAGGAAAAAATTTAACAAGCCCAGATTGCAATGTTTGGGATGCAAGTCTGAGTCCAAATCTGAGAACCCTAAACAATGTGACTACTAAAAACATTGAGTATCTATTCTGAGGCTTGTAATATTATAAATTTCCATTTAAAACAACAGTTCCTGTCAAATAAGTGTAAGTATGGCAAACTGTAAAGAGTATTGTACCCAAGAAGTGTTAAAACTCCTTTGATGGAAATGAAAAAGTGAGAAGATATTTCCTGAAATGCTAAATGAGTTGATTTGCTTTTAGTGGGTGAACACTAAACTTTGTTCACAAAACTAACCCTGAAAATACATTATAACTAGGTTTCTATGACTCTACTGAGAGACACCCTTGTTATTTCCTTTAGCAAACAAGAATGGTAAGATACAGTTTCAGTTGTATAGTATGAATAAATCATTTGTGGTTTTAGGTAAAGCTATACCTCAGTGAGTGATGTAGCTGCTCAAGCATACTTTATACACTAAAACAGCTGGTAAAGTGAGGGCAGCCAGTAACAAGTGAATTATCCTGCCACTGATTCCTCTAACAGATTCTTCACTCTGATGGCTTTCACTATCATTCTTCCCTTCTTCTTTTGAAATTAATCATTATGCATGAAGTCCTGTTCTAAGGGTCACTCTTGATTCTCCTATCATACGGCAGCTCATTTGCCCCACTCAATGAAACAAGCTGCCAAAAACAAGAATGAGTACTCTGGGGCCATGACATAGGTGTTTGTATAGAGACAAATTCCTACCCCAAAATTACTAATCCTATGTTACACACATATGGGGAAATGGATTGGAAACATGATTGGAATCAATTGAATATGTCAGAGCAGGCGGGTAAATATGGTGTATTGAGTAAATAATTATGTTCCCTATGAGAAAAAAAAAGCTCTATTGACCCCCAATTTATACAAGTTGTGTTCCTCAATACATTTCAAGGTTGAATGTGTATGTACATAATGATAGCATTGTATGTTATTTGTGTTATGTTCTCCCTTCTGTTCACAGGAATCTCTGTGGCCTTTAGGGTTTAGCCTTTAAAGTTACTTTTGTACATGGCTGAAGTTTCACCTGGTAAAGTAAGGAAAGGCCAAAGACTTTTTTTCTCCATTAGCATTGATATGAGTTCCTATTACTTAATTTATTCTGGGGGACTGCCAGTGGAAAACACAGGATAACCAAATATGGGAAAGAGTAAAACTCTGGCAGTGAGTTTTCATGGTCTGCATCAGAATGCTACAGAAAGCTTTCTGCTGAATTGGCAGTGAAATGAGAGTGGAAAGTTGGAATTAGTTGGTTATTAACTTTCAGTTTGATATTTTTTCTTTTCTACTATGTATAAAAATTCCATAAATATCAGGAGGACAGAAGCAGTTAAGAAAAAAATAACCTGTCACATTAAAGACATTCAGCATTTACTTAGATGCACAGAATGTTAGAATTGGGCTGTGAGAGCTAATCTAGTTCTAAATCTTTCATTTTATAGGTGAGAAAGTTGAAGCCTTGACAAAGGAAATGATCTTTGAACACCAGTGAGTCTGTGGTTAAGAGATACTCCTTGACTTCTGAAGAGAGATGCCTCTGTGGGTAGGGCTTGAGTGCAACATTAGTGCCACTTTGCCTAAGAATATTGAACTTATCATAAAGTTTGAGTTCCTGTCTCTTCCTTTGTTTTGGTTTATTTTTGCATACTTATGGGCCACATTTTTAAAGTTACCTTCTAGAACTGGTTTTCTAAGAAATTTGCTTTCCTTAACCTTTATTTGTGGGATTGTAGGTTGAATTTTTAAGAGGTAGGACAAGAACACTGAACTGCAAAAGTTAACAGATTGTTGGTAAAGAAAATCAAAATAATTATACTTCCAATTTATCTTGGTATCTCCTATACATTTTGGAAGTAAAAAATCATATTTGTACAGAAATTCTAAAATGCACAGATATTAGCTATTTTTTTATTACCCATTGGTTAAGAGCACCGACTCTAAATTATATAGCCTGGGTCTTCTTCCCAGCATTATCACTTACTAGTGGTAGGACCCCAGGAGTGTTACTTAACCTCTTTGTGCCATTTCCTCATTTGAAAAATAAGTGTCATAACTGCTTCCACTGTATAAGGTTGTGGTAGGGAAGGAGTTAATATATGTACAGTACTTAGAACTATGTGCCATTCTAAGCCTTTCATAATTGGTCTTATTGTTACTGTTATTGTTACTATTATTACTCTGCTATTTGTCCTTGAAAAAGTTTCTCAGTAGCACTGACTTGTTTTTTTCATTGTTGTATATTTTCTACAACCCACTTAAAATTCATACCAAATCCTGCAAGCCTGTTCTGCACATAATTTATACTTTTGTACCTGTTTGTCATGGCAAAAGTGGGAAAAGTTCTGACACTGTAATCCACAAATCAGGGTTTTGATTTTTCTCCCATTCATACACATTGGTGAACAGATGTGTGAAAACAACTCCCAGGGGCATTCAGTAAGGTCCAAATATCCAGGCTTCATGTAACTCTAAACTACCAGGCACACATATTGGTCCTTGAGGGCCCAAAAGAATGTCAGCTAAACCATCATGATTTCAGGCATATGAGGTATATGTTTTGTTACCTAGTTGCACATACCAAAAACAAGAAAAGGGAGGGATGTTTTGATCACAATGAAATATTCAGAGGTCTAAGATGTAGTCGACACTTTTCCCATCAGGTAGGGGTTTTACAGTTACCATATTTTCAACATAATTACATGGTTAAAACAATGGCGATTATGCTGTAACTATACTGCTTAATTCCTCATAGCATCAGCATTCGATACATTAAGGGAGACAAATTATATTTCTGATGCTTCTGAAATAACCCCTAAATCTCATCTACTTTTGTACTCCCCCAAATACAACATAAAACATTAAGACAAAGTATTTATAAATACTATCAAGAGATGTAGTAATAAGCAGCAGACAAGTTGAATCTTGCTACAGTATTGTGTTATATTTATTATATGTAGGCACACAAATCTAAAAAATATAATATAATTTAAACAAGACTCTGTCTTGTCTATTGTCCAGGAGCTAGAAAAGGACTGAGAAAAAAAGATTCTGGATTAATCAGAGTTTTCTCAATTACAGCTGTGTAACAGGAAAAACTCTCATTTAAGACTGTGTGATCTGCTTGAAACCAGCTAAAAGAGTGCCATAGTTAGAGACTTTCATAAACAGTTATTCAAGCACAGATAAGTTGACTTCTGTCAGAGATGCTACAGAGGGAATTTTGCCCTGGCTATGAGGAAGTGGAGAAGATCACTTCTAGCTCTAATGCCTACAATTTTAATACAATCATTAACCCCAGCCATAATGAAAAGTGACTTCAAATTATTCCCAATCCATTCATCTCATATTTTAAAAAATCTACTTAATCCCCATCCCCCAGCCCACCACCAGCCATGCTGGTATGAGGCCCGAGGACCTTCGGTCCCATGCAGGGCCGGATATTGTGGCCCCCTGCTGCTGCTGTTCCACCATGTGCGTGGGAGTCTCAGGTCTCAGCTCGTTCCCTGGCTACATTGTCTCTTGCCCGGCACCCAGCACCAAGCCACTGGTCACTCGGGGAGGCTCTGGGCGCCCACTCCCCAGAGACACTGGTCCCATTCCTGGCTGAAGTACCCTGTGGGGGGCCCAGAGCCACTCTCGCCACTCACCGCCTGCCCGTTGGAGCTTTGGAGCTCTGGAGCTCCAGGCCCACCCTGGCTGAGGCACTCAGCACGTGACCCCAAGCTTGGGGACCCAGACAAGTGGAGAGAAATGGATCTGTGAAAGAGAATCTGCCTCTGCCATTCTCCAGGAAGAGATTTCATTGCCCCACCCACCTATCAACAACCCTCACCTCAGTTCCTAAGGTAACGTAGCTAAACAGGAGAAAAAGCCCCACCCCTACATTGAATCAGACAAAAGCTTCTGGCAATGAAAACAAAGGGGAGAGGTCAGAGATCAGAGCTGAAGTGATTTTAGTTTTATCTCCTATTGCGACTTATGATTTTATCATTTTGACTGTTTATTTTGACCACTTTTGTTGTTTGCCTTCTGATTTACACTGTTTCATGATTATATTGGCCTGTCTCTGCGTAGCTATCAGTATTCAATAGGAAATCTTTCCTACATGTCTATTTAACTTCTTTCTGACCTTGTGTCTCTTTCTCACCTGATAGTTGGTATGTATGTCTGTTTTCCCTCCACTCTTCTCTCTCTCTAACTTCCTATTGACCACCCCTTCCTCCATTATTTTCCTCTTTTATACCCCCATTTTAATCTAGGGACCAAGACTACATACTGCTACATGGACAGATTGAAAGGCAGAGGGAAATAGGTTCCAGTGTGCTCATATACCTGTTTGTGGATGCTAGAATCAGTATGTACATTCTGAACCACAGCTTCCCCCTCAATTAAACCTCAAAACTGCAAAAAAGTACAGTCCGCAGCACACACTCCAACCTCAAAGGTGAACAAAGCCAGAAGACCCTCATAAGGAAGAACAGGATATTCCAGAAATGAAACAAAAGTAAACCCACCTTCCCCCAAAAAAAGAATTAAAGAAGGGGAGAGAAAGGGGGAAAGAAAGAAAAATCTACACAAATGAAGAAAAACCAAAAGAAGAGTATGGGTCTCTCCCAGACCTCTGGGAGGGCAGACACTGAAAAAACTGACTTTTGAATGCAAACAATGAAGAGCCCCCAGAATGAAGGGTCTCAAACTACAAACCTAGATATCAAGACATTAATGGAGAGATTAAAAAGAATTGAGACACAAGAAGAAACTAGGAAGGAGCTGATATCTGAGATAACAGTAATAAAGAATACTGTGAATGAAATAGATAACAAAGCAGAATTACCCAAGCAGAAGAAAGAATCTCAGAGCTTGAGAACCAAAATATAGAAATAATCCAAACTCTTAAAAACACAGAAAATAAGCTCAAAAAGACAGAACAAAACCTTCAAGGGATGAGCGATTACTTCAAGAGACCAAACCCAAGAGTAATTGGCCTTCCTGAGGCAGGAAGAGAGATAGAGACCACACTGGAACAAACTTTCCATAAGATCATTCAAGAAAACTCCCCTTATCTAATCAATGATTTAAAAATTCAAACAAAAGAGATTCAGAGACCCCAGCAAGACAACAAATGAAAAGACCAACTCCTAGACACATAATAATTTGCCTAAACAAAGTAGGCACAAAAGAAAAAATCCTAAAGGCAGCAAGAGAAAAAGGCCAGATCACCTACCATGGAAGACCAATCAGAATAGCAGCAGATTTATCTACAGAAACCCTGCAGCCTAGGAGAGCTTGGAGCCCTATCTTCAAAGTCCTAAAAGATAAACAATTTCAACCAAGAATAAACTACCCGGCCAAGCTAAGCTTCATCAGCGAGGGGGAATTAAAATCTTTCCCAGATATCCAATTCCTAAGAACTTATGCTGCCACCAAACCACCTCCACATGAAACACTTAAGAAAGTACTAAACACAGAAGAAAAGGAAAAAAGAACGTTCTTCATAAGAGTACAGGAAAAAGAATAAAATGCACATGAACCAACCCCAAAACCAAAAGAAAGACAAAAGAACCAAGTGGAAGAACAACAACTCTATAAGAACTCTATGATAGGGACGAACTCTCACATTTCAATAATTAGCCTGAATGTGAATGGACTAAACGCACCACTGAAAAGACATAGAATGGCAAAATGGATAAAATATCACCAGGCAACAATATACTGCATTCAAGAGACCCATCTCACTAGAGAGGACATACACAGACTCAAAGTAAGAGGATGGGAAACAAATTTTAGGTGAATGGAACACAAAAGAAAGGAGGAGTCACGATTCTAATTTCAGACAAAATAACATTTAAGCTATCAAAAATTAAAAAGATACAATGGGCCACTACATAATGATAAAAGGCTCACTCCATCACAAAGAAATATCTATCCTAAACATACATGCACACAACATAGGTGTGCCAACTTTCATAAAGCAACTTCTAGGAAAACTGAAGAAGGATATTGACTCTAACACCATCATAACTGGGGACTTTAATACCCCACTCACAACCCTAGACAGATTATCAGGACAAAAATCAGCAAGGAGATCCGGAACCTCAATGTGACTCTGAACCAAATGGACTTAATTGATACCTACAGAACACTCCATCCAAACCACAGAATACACATTCTACTCATCACCACAGGGAACGTATTCTAAGATCGACACATAATTGGCCATAAATCAAGCATAAGCAAATTTCAAAAGACCAAAATTCTATGATGCAGCTTTTCAGACCACAATGGAATAAAAATAAACATTAACACCACCAAGTTCCCCCCAAAACCCACAAAAACATGGACACTAAACAGCATGATGCTAAACAACTCCTGGGTCAATGATGAAATCAAAACAGAGATCAAAAGATACCTGGAAACAAATGAAAATGAAGAAACATCTTACCAAAATCTCTGGGATGCCTTAAAAGCTGTAGTAAGAGGGGAATTTATATCCCTACAAACACATAAGAAGAAAATGGAAGGAATGCAAATTAACAGCCTAACAAATCACCTAAGGAAGCTGGAAAAGCAAGACCACAAAAAACATAATTTCAGCAGAAGAATCCAGATCACCAAAATAAAAGCCCAAATCCAGGACATAGAAGACAAAAAGATAATACAAAAAAAAAAAAATCAATGAAACAAAAAACTGGCTCTTCAAAAGGATAAACAAGATCGATGTTCCCCTAGCTAGACTGACCAAGAAAAAACAAGAAAAAAGCCAAATAAGCACAATCAGAAACACAAAAGATGAAGTCACATCTGACCCTGAAGAAATACAAAAGATCATTAGAGACTACTACGTACACTTGTATGGAAACAAACTTGAAAACCTTAAGGAAATGGAGGACTTTCTGACATCCCACAACCTACCTAGGGTGGAACAAGAAGAAATTGAGACTCTAAATAAACCAATAAAAATCAAGGAAATCGACTACATAATAAGAAAACTACCTACAAAAAAAAGCCCTGGTCCAGATGACTTTCCAGCAGAATTCTCCAAGACATTTAAGGACAGCTGATACCAATCCTACTGAAGGTATTCCAGACAATTGAAAAAGATGGAACTCTCCCCAAATCATTTTTCAAAGCCAACATCACATTGATACCTAAGCCAGGTAAAGATCCAACAAAGAAAGAGAACCACAAGCCAATATCTTTGATGAACATAGATGCTAAAATTCTCAACAAGATCCTAGCAAACTGGATTCAACAATACATCTCAAAAAACATCCATCATGACCAAATAGGCTTCATCACTGGGATGTAAAGCTGGTTCAACATTCATAAAACCATAAATGTAATTAAATACATCAACAGTTGTCAAAACAAAAACCACATGATTATATCATTAGATGCAGAAAAAGTTTTTGCTAAAATCCAGCACCCCTTCTTGATAAAAACCCTCAAACATCTAGGCATACAGGGAACATACCTCAAAATAGTAAAAGCCATCTATGAGAAACCCACAGCCAACATACTCCTAAACTGACAAAAGTTGGAACCATTTCCCCTGAAAACTGGAACAAGACAAGGATGCCCACTCTCACCCCTCCTGTTCAACATACTACTGGAAGTCCTGGCTCGAGCAATCAGAGAAGAGAAGGCAATCAGGGGTATCCAAATAGGAAAAGAGGAAGTCAAGTTATCTCTCTTTGCAGATGATATGATTGTGTACCTTGAAAACCCAAGAGAATCTGTCAGAAAACCTCCTTGCACTGATAAAGGCCTTTGGCAAAGTCTCAGGATACAAAATAAATGTGCAAAACACAATCTCATTTCTTTACACCAATAATAAACAAACAGAAACCCAAATAAAAAGCACAATTTCATTCACAATAGCCACAAAAAATGAAATACCTTGGCATCTTCCTAACCAGAGATGTGAAAGACCTTTACAATGAAAACTACAAAACACTGCTCAAAGAAATCAAAGATGACACAAACAAGTGGAAAAATATCCCATGCTCATGGATTGGAAGAATCAACATTGTGAAGATGTCCATCTTACCTAAGGCAATCTACATTTTCAATGCAATACCCATCAAATTACCAGCAACATTCTTCTCACACCTAGAAAAAACAGCACAGGAATTCATATGGAAACACAAACGTCCAAGAATAGCCAGAAGAATCCTCAGCAAAAAAAAAAAAACAAAGCAGGTGGTATCACATTACTAGACTTCAAACTTTACTATAAAGCTACAATTATCAAAACAGCTTGGTATTGGTATAGGAACAGGCATATAGATCAATGGAATAGGATTGAGATTCCAGAAGCAAAACCTCAATTTCTCAACCAACTCATCTTTGACAAAGCCTCCACCACCTACCACTGGGGAGAGGAGAACCTATTCAGTAAATGGTGCTGGGAAAACTGGCTGACCACATGCTGAAGATTGAAACAGGACCTCTATCTATCCCCATGCACAAAGGTTAATACCAAATGAATCAGAGACCTAAATGTAAAACCTCAAAACATAAGAACCTTAGAAAATGAAGGACATACCCTCATTGTAATATGAACTGGCATCCAATTCCTGAACAAAACCCAAAACCCACAGGTCATAAGAGAGAAGATAGACAAGTGGACCTTATTAAACTGACAAGCTTCTGCAAAGCCAAAGAAACCATCAAGAGAGCAGGGAGACAGCCTACAGACTAGGAAAAAGTCTTTGCCATCTCCAGGTCTGACAAAGGCTTCACATCTTGGTTCCACAAGGAACTCAAATGTGCTGAAAAGAAAAAAACAAACAACCCATTATAAAATGGCCAAAAGATATGAACAGACACTTCACAAAGGAAGACATCCGAGCAGCCAACAGACACATGAAGAAATGTTCAACCTCACTAATCATCAGGGAGATGCGAATCAAAACCACACTGAGATACCACCTAACTCCAGTCAGAATGGCAATTATCAACAACTCAAAAAATAACAGCTGCTGGAGAGGGTGTGGCGAAAAGGGAACACTTCTACACTGTTGGTGGGAGTGTAAACTAGTGCAGCCTCTGTGGAAAGCAGTGTGGTGATTCCTAAAAGCTGTAAATATCAACCTCCCATATGACCCCGCAATCCCCCTACTGGGAATATACCTTGAAGAACTCAAATCACTCTATAAAAAGATACCTGCACACATATGTTTATCGCAGCATTGTTCACAATAGTAAGAACCTGGAAGCAACCATGCTACCCATCAAAAGAGGACTGGATTTTAAAAATGTGATACATATACATAATGGAATACTATGCATCCATAAAAAAGAACAAAATCATTGAAAGAACAATTTCGCAGCAACCTGGATGGAACTAGAGTCTATAATACTGAGTGACCTCTCACAGAAACAAAGATCTGAGTATCACATGTTCTCACTCATATAATGGACCTTGAACATCCAATGTAATACTATAAGAAAATGACTGACAGTAGTGGGAAACTATGGGGGGGAGGGAGATGGGATTAACTGCAGCTAATATCTTTCTGGGGATGGGGAAACACCTCTTATCAACAAAGGTGCCTGAATGAAACGTATTTATATACCTAACCCTTAACTGTAGCCCACAATATCATAATAAAAAATAAATATAAAAAAATCTACTTAATCATCAAAGCTTGAGTGACTACTATATTCTAGACACTGTTTCAAGGCTGGACGTGAGCAGAGAATAAGAAAGAAAATGCTATCTCTGCCATCATGGAGCTTGCATTCTTTGGGAAGAAGTTTATCAAAGTACAAATAAACAAAGGCAATTGGTATTTTTATGATTATTCTGTTACTCTTCTTAAAAAATTGGTAAGTGCTCTGAAGGAAATAAATTAAGGTGATATTATTATTGTGGCTAAATGAGATTCTGGATCATCAAGGAAAAAAACTTTTTAAGAAGTAAAATTTAGGTTGCATGCCAAGGAACAGAAAGAAATAATCTATGGAAAAATATTCTGGAAATATGCTAGAAAAAGGGAACAGTGTGTGCAAAGGCCCTGAGGCAAGATCAAGCTTATTCAAATCTAAGAACAAAAAGAAGCTAAAAAGTTGTCACAAGATAATATACAAATTTACACCAGCTGGTCCCTAACTTCAACTATATGTGGATATTTTCTTGCAGTGAATCAGACATGTATATCATCCAAAAGAAATATCTCATTTGAAATTACTTTGGAAATTCTGCCTGAGACTCTTGACAAGGGCACAACCCTATTAAGGATCACAGCCATCATTTTCAAAAGCTTAACTTTGGCAATCACTGGCAGACATTTAAAAGGGGTGTTTAATATCCTCCCTAAAATATCAGGCTGAGAAGAACAAACATTCTAGAATGTCTGCAATGTGAACTTGGTGTCTCAAATTGAAAATTGTCTAGAGCTTACCCTGCTGACTGCTTTGCCAGCAGTCCAGCATTTAAAACCTTGAATTTCTGTCCATTCATCTGTACTTGTGTTTATGTCTTTCACTTAGGCAGTTTTCAACACACTTCTGTGGCTCTTTTGATATAGTGAAGTGCAGGTGTATGTCTGACTATGCCAGGGACTGTGTCCAGAACTGGTCTTTATTGCTAAAACAGACATCTTTGAATATTTGATTCACAGCACATGCCATATTTACTTTTGTGTAGGTAGGCCAATTTTCCTCCAACTAAAGATATTTTAAAATTATTTCTCCCCGTTTACTCCTCCACTTTCCCCCATTCTTTATGCTAAATAATTCAGTGCACTATTCCAAAAAAGTGGATGTGAGTCACCCAACCTATCTATATTCTTTCAGGATTAGAGAGAAGGTAAAAAAAAATCCAGGAAAAGGAGTCTATACCCAACAGACTTAAAAACTCTGGGTATCTATCTCAATAGATCAAAATAATTGCTGCAACTGAACTAAGATTTTATTTTTATCTGATTTCCTGGAAGAGAAACATAACTTGGGGAGGCTATTTAGGCAAGGGAGTAAAAAATTCCTTGGAGCTAGCCTGTTTCTAAAGTCTCCTCTGAAACTCAGGTTTTGAAGCCTTTGCAATTATGAATGAAAAATCCATGTGTTACATAATGCATTTCTTGGAAAATGCCCAAGACACATATGTGCCATGTGCTGGTCTAATACTAACATTAATCTAATAAATGGTATATTAGAAAATGATTTGTGTACATCCTAATAGAAAGTGTGTTGAAACTGAGATTTCAAAGCATCTTTGGGGTTGAGCCATCCAGATTAACACATGCCCAAAGTACACCAGAGTCAAAAACTGAATCTAAAATTTTTTAGAAATCTGAACAAAATTAACCTCTGACTCTTCAGCTGCAGCTTCCATTTTGAGGTCAAATTTCTGCTCCTTAGGGTCTTATTTTCTCCACAACTAGTGCTCCTCTAATACATCTGGGCCTTTTCTCTCCTCCTTCTCAAATTCCCTCTTGGGTTCTGCATATTTTTTGAGTCTGATCATCTGTTTCATTACTTAATCCCCAGGAGAAACATGGATAAATGTCTTCTGTGATGTCTTAGAATCAAAGGTGCTCTGTAAATGATATCTGTCAAACAATATCCTATGCCACACATAGATCTTTGGTCTTGAGTGCATATTAAGAAACACCATCATCTTTTACTGCTTCTGGCATGGTTACAAATTAGTCTCTTCTAAGGAAAGCCCTGGAGAACATAAAAATGAGAGTTTTATTAAAAGCCTTTGTGATAGGAGGTGGCTTGATAAAAAAGGATTGAACATTAGAACTGAGGTCCAGTGGCAGCTCTGTCACCAGCTAGCTGCAAAAGCTCGAGCAAATCATTAAACTCTCTGGTCTTCCATTTTCTCATGTAAATGAGGTGACTGGAATACATAATCTCACAGAAGAGAGAAGGAACATTATTAATTAATGTTCCTGGCTTTTCCCTCTATCTAGTAATGTAAAAAGAGTCTTATCACATCACAGCATGATCTTTCTCAAACTGGATTTCCAGAAAGGTGGTGGAAGGCTCTTACAGGGTTAATTTTCTTAGCTCTCAGTTTGGATTCCTCCAGCACATTGTGTCCAGTCTTAATATTTTACACTGTAAGCCATATCATCTTTTATCTTTTATTTATATTAATTTCTCAATAGCAGCTGGTGCGGCAGGAGGGACAAGTCATTGATCTTCCATTTATCCGCTACTCTTACATATCCTGAGGTCGAGGCAGTCTGGAGAGACTGATGGAGCCCTGGCACCTGCCCAGGAGTTGTGTGTTCCTCATGCATGAAAATCAACCACAGGAAATGAAAATTTGACAATTGGCAGCAATATCAGCCACCTCTGTAATAAATATAATAGGGCATTCTTTAATAATTGAATGGGGTGTCTGGGATTCAATAATGAAAAATCCCCTGTATGAGCATGCCAGTGGAGCATTGGTCTCACTGGAGGTGGTATATTTTGGGATGGGGGTGGAATGGGGGGGTGTTTGCAGATGTCAGCTTCTCATACAGCAAACATTCTTATTCCTTGATTCTCAAGCAAGTCATTATACATAGCAAGTAATACTTTCTTTGTCCTCTGTAAAGCCAAATACTTTTTTATGAAACATTTTTAAAATTCTGCAAGAAAAACAACAGATCCTCAGATTTTGTTATTGCCCAACAATATAAAAGGAAATCGTCCTTTAAGCTACACTACATTAGTAACAGATATTCATATCAGGTGAACAGTTGTTTCCAGAGCTTTGAATCACTTACATATTCTCATAGGAACAGACCGCTAATTGATTCTTAAAGGAAGGTCTGCATTCGTGACATGGCTGAGCAGTGGCCTTCAATAGGCCTAACTGTGGTCTCAGTTGACTTGATCCACCGACAGCAGTTTAACCCTGAGTTAGTTACCCCCTCCCCCTGCTTTTTCCTTATCTAACCATTCTTGCTTAAACTCTGGTGTTGTAGACTTATTTGATCATCAGTCTCGGGTCTGTCTGGACTAAAACCCACCCATGATGCTTAGCTCTCTCTTTTATACTCTATGTCTAGGAAAACAAATGCTGAAATGCAGAAGCAGAGTTTTCCTTTAGGCCCCATAGAGATGCGGTGGTGGCAGGACAGCAAAACAACCCACAGGTGTGGCTGATGTAGAACTATAAGGAAGCAAACTTTCCCATTAGCAGCCCATGGAAATATTCCCTCTCCTTGGTTATTACTCAGCATGCAGACTATATAGACACACAAAATATCTCTGCTTTTTTTAAATAATAGAGTGGCTAATAATGCCCTCCAGGGATAAAGTGGAGTGTCAAGCTGCTCAGAAATTTCAAGCACAGAATTGCCAGAAAACTATTTACTTATAACAAAAAATGTCAACGGGGATTTTGAGTGTACATGGGGTTTGAACAATGTTATGATTTTCACAGATAAATCCTCACAAAGTGTTCTACCTAGTGTGTACTTTATCTTCTCTTGATGGGTGGCTAATCCCTTTGAGTTTTTAAACCACAATAAATGTATCAAATGACTTAATCTCATACAGATTGTCTGTCATAAATAGACAACACTAATAAGAGAGAAATTAAGAACAAGAGATACCCAGAACTCCCACATGTAGTATGAGGAAATTGGAGGCAAGCTATTGTGATATAAGAATTATTAGAGACCAAGAAGAATTTGGGGCTGACTAGAAAAGTGTAAATGGAGGGAGTGGTGTGAGTATACATAATTTCAAACATTGGATTTGCAGGATATTATGCAATTGGACATTTGCCTAAAAATAATTCAAATTTGAGGAAGAAAAAGACATATGCCTTGAGCCAGTTTAGAAACATATTCCCTACAGAAGTATTCAGCAGTTCTTTACCTGCATTTTGTAGCCCTCATTGCAGAGCTTATGTCAGCTACTTATTTGTCTGTCCCCATGTAGTATTATTTTCTATGAGACAAAAACACAATATATGCTTACTTTGTGAAACAGTTCTAGAAGATTTGGGGCCTACCCACAGGCAAGTCACTTAACAGTAAGCACGTGAAGGAGGAGTCATGTCGTGCAAATGGCCAGAATAACTGATGTCAGTCACTGAACATTGGAATATGCTTCTGCAAGCAGCATGGGATTTTGCAACCACAACTCTTCCTGACACCCCATCACTCACTGGGAATCTATGGGACTCATCCTCCAGGTGCTTAGTTAACACTGGCTCCATGCAGTGGAGCTTGGAACTTGGAGTGGAGATGGGGTCAACCTGGTATAGTGCCTCTGAGTATCCTCTCTTCACCAGTGAGAGTAGGGACTATCACGTGAATGATTTATGCAGTCAAAGATCCTACTCAGTAAAAGTTTAACTATGTTAGCAAATCTTTAAAGCATCATCAATAAAGTTATGGAAAGTGGTTGGATGCAAGTATCTAACTAGTCCAAGCTTATTGCACACATAATTGTCTTTGGTTTAATTATATGCACTTTCTTAAGTAGTCTGATATTACCAAATGAATAAAACTTAAACAGGCCAAAGTGAATCAAATGGTATAGAAGGACCAAAAAAGAGGAAAGTGATCATCCAATTCTAATGACCAAAACCAAACCTGGTTTGTTTTTTTAAAAATGGCCAGGTATT
>NW_007260679.1:0-1179 GCF_000164805.1 Carlito syrichta
TAGGTAAGTCAGGTAGCTAAGACAGCTAGCTCTCTAGTTAGCTGTCTATTTAAGTCAGTTACTTAAGTCTGCTACCTAACTAGATAGCTAAATATTAAATCAGCTAGATATTCAGCTAGTTAAATAGTTAGCTAAATATTAAATTCAGGTGGTTAAGTCAGCTAGCTAATGAGTTAAGTCAGCCAGTTAAGTCAGATAACTAAGTAGTAAAGTCACCTAGTAAGTCAGTTAGTTAAGTCAACTTTCTAATTTAGTCAGTTATTTGAGACAGCTAGCTAGGTACTTAACTAACGGGTTAAGTCAGCAGGTTGAGTCAGGTATTTAGCTAGTTAACTAATGGGTTAAGTCAGCTGATTGAGTCAGCTAGCTAGCTAGTTAGCAAATGAGTTGAGTCAGCTGCTTGAGTAGGCTAGCTAGATAGCTAATTAGTTAAGTCAGCTGGATGAGTCAGCTAGCTAACTAGTTAGCCAAAGAGTTATGTCAGATGGCTAAGTCAGCTAGCTAGCTCGTTAGCTAATGAATTAAGTCAGATAGTTAAGTCAGCTGGCTAGCACATTAGAAAATGAGTAAGCTAACTAGTTAGCTAGCTGGTTAAGTCAGCTAGCTACCTAGGGAGCTAACTATTTAAGTCAGTTTGCTAGATAGGTAGTTATCTGGCTAGCTTACTATTTAGTTCAGCCAGCTAGCTAGTTAGTTAGTTAACTATTAAATCAGCTGGCTAGATAGGTAACTAGCTTGTTAAGTCAGCTGGCTAGCCAGCTGGCCAGCTAGGTAGTGAGCTAGTTAAATCCGTTGGCTAGGCAGATGGCTAGCTGGTTAATTCAGCTATTTAAGAGAGCTGGGTAGCTAACTGGAAGGTACGTAGCTAGCTAGTTACGTCAGCTAGGTAGCTACCTTCCTAGCTAGAGATGTCAGCGAGTTAAGTCAGCTGAATAGCCAACTGGGTAGCTGGTTAAATCTTCTAGTTTAGTCATCTATCTAGCCAGCTGGGTAGGTAGGTAACTAGCTAGATAAGTCAGCTTACTAGCCAGCAAGCTAACTGTTCAATTTCCCTAGTTAAGTCAGCTGGTTAGCCTCCTGGCTAATTAGGTAGCTACCTAGATTAGTTAGCTGGCTAGTCAGCTTGCTAGCTTAAGTCAGCTAGGTAAGTCAGCTGGCTAGCCAGATGGCTAGATAGGT
>NW_007260679.1:2337-3655 GCF_000164805.1 Carlito syrichta
CTGTCTAACTAGTTAAGTCAACTAGTTGAGTCAGCTGGCTAGCCAGATAGCTAGCTGGTTGTCAACTAATTAAGTCAGCTGGCTATCTAGCTGTCTAGTTAGGTAGCAAGCGAAATAAGTCAGCTGCCTATCCAGCTGACTAGCTAGTTAAGTCAGCTACTTAATTCAGCTTGCTTCCCATCTGGTTAGCTAGGTACATAGCTCGTTAAGTCAGCTGGCTACCCTGCTGGCAAGCTGGTTAAATCAGCGAGTTTATTCAACTGGTCAGCCATCTGGCTATCTAGTTGTGTCAGCTAGTTAAGGTAGCTGGCTTGCCATCTGGCTAGCTGGTTAAGTAAGCTAGTTAAGTCAGCTGGCCAGCCAGCTGGCTAGTGAGGTAGCTAGCTAATTAAGTCAGCTGTTAAGTCAGCTGGGTAGATAGGTGGCTAGCTAGTTAAGTCAGCTAGTTAAGTCAATGGGATAGCTAGTTAAGTAAGTTAGTTAAGTCAGCTGGCTAGCCAGATGCCTACCCGAGTATCTATCTAGTTAAGTGAGCTGGGTAGCCAACTGGCTATCTAGATAAGTCACCTAGTTAAGTCAGCTCGCTGGCCAGCAGATTAGCTAGGTATTTAGGTAGTTAAGTCAGCTGGCAAGCCAGCAGGCTATGTAGGTAAGTAGCTAATTAAGTCAGCTGGCTAGCCATCAGCCTATCTAGTTATGTCAGCTAGTTAAGTCAGGGGCTATCCAGCTGACTAGGTAAGTAGATAGCTAGTTAAGTGTGATGACTAGCCATCTGGCTACTTAGTGATGTTAACAAGTTAAGTCAGTTGGCAAAGCTGCTAGCTAACTAGGTAGCTAGGCAATTAAGTCAGCTGGCTAGCCAGTTGGACAGTAGTTAATTCATCTAGTTTAGTCAGCTGGATAATCAGTTGAGTAGGTAGTTAAGTCAGCACGTTAAGTCAGTTGTCTAGCCAGGTTGACAGCTAGTTAAAAAGCTAGTTACGGGAGATGGGCAACCATCTGGCTTGCTAGTTATTTCAGTTAGGTAAGTCAGCTGGCTAACTAGGAAGCTAGCTAGTTAAGTCAGCTTGATATGTCAGCTATCTAGGTAAAGTCAGCTAGTTAAGTCAGGTAGATATATGATACCTAGCTATGTAGCTAGCTAGTTAACACAGCTAGTTAAATCAGCTAGCTAGCTAGGTAGCTAGCTAGTAAATCAGCTGGTTAAGTCAGCTGACTATCTAGTTAATTCAGTTAGTTAAGTCAGCTGGCTTGCCAGCTAGATAGCTAGTTAAGTCATCTAGTTAAGTCAGTTGGCTGGCATGCAGGTTACCTAGGT
>NW_007260679.1:4590-6109 GCF_000164805.1 Carlito syrichta
CTAGTTAAGCCAGCTGTCTAGCCATCGAGCCAACAACATAGCTAGCTAGTTAAGTCAGCTGGTTAGCTGGCTAGCCAGCCAACTAGCTAGTCAGCTAGTTAAAACAAGTAGCTAGCCAGCTAGTAGTTGAGTCAGCTAGCAAGTCAGCTAAATATTCAGCTAGCTTAAGTCAGCTAGCTACTCAGGTTCCTAGTCAGCTTGCTAGTTAAGTCTGCTAGTTACTCAGTTAGCTAATCAGCTTGATAGTCAAGTCAGCCAGCCAACTAACTAGCCAGTTACATAGCTAGTTAAGTCAGCTAGCTAGACAGTTAGATAGCTTCTTTGCTAGCTAGTTATGTCAGCTATATAGCCAGCTAGCTGGTCAGCTAGCTAGTTAAGTCAGCTGGCTAATCATTTAGTTACTTAGCTAACTAGTCAGCTAGCAATTCTGCTAGCTGGTCAGCTATCTAGTGGGCTCCCTCGCTTTCCATCAAGTTAGTTAACAAATAGCCTCACTCGCATACAAACCAGTCAGGAAACTACTCACCTCATTCACCAGCCAACAGGTCAATTAGCTTGTCAGCTTACTCGAGGGCCAACAGGTCAGCTCACTAGTCGTTTGCCCACCAGCCGACTAGTTGAGTCAGTTCACAGGTTGGCTCACTCACCGGATGACTAGTTATGGCAGAGTACAGGTAGGCTCATTCACCAGTCAACTAGTTAATTCAGCTGACCAGGTGGCTCACTCGTGAGTGACTAGTTAAATCAGCTGATTTTTCAGCTCACTCTCTGACCGACTGGTTGATTTAGCTAAACTGTCAGTCTACTAGCCGGCC
Organism: Carlito syrichta; assembly: GCF_000164805.1. Lineage (NCBI taxonomy): Eukaryota > Metazoa > Chordata > Mammalia > Primates > Tarsiidae > Carlito > Carlito syrichta. The sequence continues at coordinate 5,406 of NW_007260679.1, forward strand.
CACTAATTAAGTAAGCTACCCAATCGGCCGACTCTTGGGCCAACTTGTTAGCTGACAAGTTAGATCAGCTACTTAGTCAGCAGACTAGTTAGGTCAGCTAAGTAGTCTGCCAAATAGTCGGCCGACTAGTTAGGTCAGCAAAACAGCCAGCCAACTACTTTACCAAGCTAACTAGGGTCCAACTCGTCAGTCAACTAGTTAACCCAGCTAAATAGTCAGCTGACTAGTAGGCCAGCTTGTTAATCCAGCTAAGTGACCGAGTAGTCAGCCAACATGTTAAACCAGCTAAATATTCAGCCAACTCCTCAGCCTACAAGTTAAGTCACCTAGCTAACTCGTTAACCAACTAGTTAAGTAAGTTATTTAACTCGTTTACCCACTAGTTAAAACAGTTATATAACTCATTAAACAACTCGTTAAGTCATCTAGTATCTGATTACCCAACTAGTTAAGTAAGCTAGATAAGTCAGCTGGCTAACTAGCTAACTATGTCAGCTAGCTAAGTCAGATAGTTCACTAGTTACCTAACTTTTTAATTCAGCTACTTAATCTTCTACCTAACTAGTTAGCTAATTAGTTATGTCAGCTGATTGTTCAGCTAGTTAAATAGTTAGCTAGCTATTTATTACAGGTAGTTAATTCAGCTAGCTAACTAGTTGTCAGCCAGTTAAGTCAGCTAACTAAGTAGTTGAGTCAGTTAGTTA
>NW_007260679.1:6667-12242 GCF_000164805.1 Carlito syrichta
TGCTAGTCAGCTGGCTAGCTAGGTCGTGAGCTAGTGAAGTCAGTGGCTAGCTAGCTGTAAAGCTGGCTAGCTAGGTAGCTAGCTAGCTAACACTGCTGGCTAGCCAGCTAGCTACTTTGTTAAGTCAGCTAGTTAAGTTAGCTGCCTAGGCTACTGGCTAGCCAGCTAGCTACTTTGTTAAGTCAGCCAGCTAAGTCAGCCACCTAAGTTGTTAAGTCCCCTACCAAATACAGCTAGTTAAGTCAGCTTTCTAATTAAGTCAGCTGGTTAAGAGAGCTAGCTAGCTAATTTGCTTAGGCTAGTTAGCTAAGCAATAAAGTCACCTGGCTAGTCAGCTGGCCAGCTAGTTAAGTCAGCTTGTTTAGTCAGCTGGCTAATCAGCTGGCTGGCTAGTTAAGTCAGCTCATTAAATCAGTTGTCTAGCCAGTTGGATATCTAGTTACAAAGCTTGTTACATGAGATGTGTAGTCATCTGACTCGCTTGTTATTCTAGCTAGTTAAGTCAGCTGGGTATCTAGGCAGCTAACTAGTTAAGTCAGCTTGATTTGCCAACTATCTAGCTAGTTAAGTCAGCTAGTTAAGTTAGGTAGCTATATGAAAACTAAGCTAGCAAGTTGAATCAGCTAGTTAAGTCAGCTGGCTAGTTAGGTAGCTAGCTAGTTAAACCAGCTATTGAAGTCAGTTAGTTAAGTCACCTGGAGAACCAGCTGCCAAGCAGGATACCTAGCATTAAGTCAGCTGGCTAGCCAGCTAGGTAGCTAGTTAATTCACTTTACTCAGCTCGCTGGCCAGCAGGATAGCTAGGTAGTTAGGTAGTTAAGACCGCTTGCAACCCAGAGAGCTAAATACATATGTAGCTAGTTAAGTCAGCTGGCTAGCCATCCGTCATCTAGTTATGTCAGCTAGTTAAGTCAGCTAGCTATTCAGCTGTCTAGCTAGGTAAACTAACTATTTAAGTCTGCTGGCTAGCCAGCTGTCCACTTTGTGAAGTCAGCTAGTTAAGTCAGCTTGCTAGCCTGCTGGCTAGCTATGTAGCTAGACAATTAAGTCATCTGGCTAGACAGCTGGCTAGCTAGGTAGCTAGCTAGTTATGTCAGCTGTCTATTTAGCTTGCTAGCTAGTTAAGTCCCCTAGATAAATCAGCTGACTAGCCACCTGGCTAACTAGGTAGCTTGTTAGATAAGTCAGCTGGATACACAGCTGGCTAGCTAGAAAAGTCATATAGTTAATTCAGCTGGATTTCCAGTTTACTAGCTATGTAGCAAGCAAACTAATTAGCTAAACAGCTAGCCAGATAAGTCAGCTCCTCCTCCTCCTTAGCTAACTATTCAAGTCAGGCACTTAAGACTGATAATTAACTAGTTAGCTAATTAGTTAAGTCAGCTAATTATTCAGCTCGTAAAATAATTAGCTAACTATTTAATTTGGGTAGTTAATTCAACTTCATAACTAGTCAAGTCAGCCAGCTAAGTCAGCCACCTAAGTTGTTAAGTCCCCTACCAAATACAGCTAGTTAAGTCAGCTTTCTAATTAAGTCAGCTGGTTAAGACAACTAGCTAGCTAATTTGCTGATGGGTGAAGTCAGCAGGTTGAGTCAGGTAGTTAGCTAGTTAAATAACTGGTTAAGTCAGCTGGTTTAGTCAGCTAGCTAACTAGTGAGCAAACGGGTTGAGTCAGCTGGTTGAGTAGGCTAGTTAGCTAGTTAGCTAACGAGTTAAGTCAGCTCGATGAGACAGCTAGCTAGCTAGTTAGCTAACAAGTTAAGTCAGTTGATTAAACCACCTAGGAAGCTTGTTAGCTAACGAGTTAAGTCAGATGACTAAGTCAGCTAGCTAGGACTTTAGAAAACGAGTAATCTAACCAGTTAGCTAGCAAGTTAAGTCAGCTAGCTAGAAAGGCAGCTAACTATTTAAGTCAGCTTGTTAGCTAGTTAGCTAGCTAGTTAGCTAACTGTTTAAATCAGCTGGCTAATGAGGTAGTGAGCTAGTCAGCTAACTATTTAAGTCAGCAGTCTATTTAGTAGCTAGCTAGTTAATTCAACTAATTAAGTCAGTTGGCTAGCCAACTGACTATGTAAGTAGCGAAGTAATTAAGTCAGTTGGCTAGCCAGCTGGCTAGCTGGTTAAATCAGCTATTTAAGATAGCTGGCTAGTCAACTGGCAAGGTAGGTAGGTAGCTAGTTAAGTCAGCTAGATAGCTACCTGGCTAGTTACTAATGTCTTCAAGTTAAGTCAGCTGACTAGCCATCTGGCTAGCTGTTTAAGTCAGCTAGTTTAGTCAGCTCTCTAACCAGCTGGTTAAGTAGGTAGATATCTAGATAAGTCAGCTCACAAGCCAGCATGCTAGCTGTACAAGTCAGCTAGTTAAGTCAGCTAGTTAACCTGCTGGCAAGGTAGGTAACTAGCTATTTAAGTGAACTGGTAAGCCAGCTGCTAGCTTAAGTCAGCTAGGTAAGACAGTTGTCTAGCCAGCATGATAGATAGGTAGCCAGCTAGTTAAGTCAGCTGGCTAGACAGCTGACTAGATGGTTATGTCTGCTACTTAAGTCAGCTGGAAACCAGCTAGCTAGCTACTTAAGTCAGCACTTTAAGCCAGTTGTCTATCCAGCTGGTTAGTTAGTTAAAAAGCTAGCTAAGGCAGATGGCTATCCATCAAACTAGCTAGATATTTCAGCTAGTTAAGTCAGCTGGATACCTAGGAAGCTAGCTATATAAGACAGATGGTTATGTCAGCTAGCTAGCTAGTTAAGTCAGCCAGTTAAGTCAGCTGGCTAGCTAGATAGCTAGCTAGGTAGCTAGCGAGTTAATCCAGCTAGTTAAGCCAGCTGGCTAGCTAGGTAGCTAGCTGGTTAAGTCAGCTATTTAAGTCAGCTTGCAGGTTAGTTAATTCAGCAAGCTACGTCAGCTGGCTAGCCAGTTGCCTAGCTGGGTATCTAGCTATTTAAGTCAGCTCGCTAGACAGTTAACCAGCTAGTTAAGTAACCTAGTTAAGTCAGCACACCAGCCAACTGGTTAGGTAAGAATCTAGGTAGTTAAGTCCGCTGGCAAGCCAGTGGGCTAAGTAGGTAGTTAACTTGTTAATTCAGCTATCTGTACAGCTGACTAGCTAGATAGATAGGCAGTTGGGTCAGCCTGCTAGCCATCTGGCTAGCTACTTAAGTCACCTAGTTAAGTCAGCTGTCTAGACAGCTGGATAGCTAGGTAGCTAGATATGTGAGTCAGATGTCTAGACTGCTGGCTAGCTAGTAAAGTTATCTATGTAAGTCAGCTGTATATCCAGCTGGCTAGCCAGGTAGTTCGTTACTTAAATCAGCTGGCTAGTCAGCTGGCTAGCTAGTTAAGTTACCTAGTTGTCAACTGACTAGCCAGCTGGCTAGCTATATAGCAAGCTAGTTAATTCAGCTGTCTGGCAAGCAGGCCAGCTATTTAAGTCAGCTTGTTAAGTAAGCTGGCTAGTCAGCTGTCTAACTAGGTAGCAAGCTTGTTAAGTCAGTTGGTTAGCCAGCTGGCTAGCTAATTAAGTCAGTTACTTAAGTCTGCTGACTAACCTGCTAGGTAGCTAGGTAGAGAGCTAGTTAAGTTAGCTGAGTAGCCAGCTGGCTAACTCGATTTGTCTGCTAGTTGTGCCAGCTGGCTTGCTGATTAAGTCAACTAGTTCAGTCAACTGGCTAAGCAGCTGGATAGCTAGGTACCAAGCTAGTTAATTCAGCTGGCTAACCATCTGGTTAGTAATTTAAGTAAGCTAGTTAATTCATCTGGCTTCCCAACTGGCTAGCTGGCAGTTAGCTAGTTAAGTCAGCTGGGTAGACAGCTGGTGAACTATTTATGTCTGCTAGTTGTGCTAGCTTGCTAACTGGTTAAGTAAACTTGTTAAGTCAGCTGGTTAGCCGGCTGGATAGCTAGGTACCAAGCTAGTTAATTCAGCTAGCTAGCCAGCTGTCTAGCTAGTTACGTCAGCCAGTTAATTAAGCTGGCTTCCCTGCTGGCTAGCTAGGTAGCTAGCTAGTTGAGTCAGCTGGCTAACCAGCTGGCTAGCTGGTTAAATCAGGGAGTTAATTCAGGGGGCCAACCAGCTGACTATCTAGTTAAATCAGCTAGTAAACTCAGCTGGCTAGCCAGCTGGCTAGCAGGTTAAGTCAGCTAGTTGTCAGTTGTGCATCCAGCGTTCTAGCTAGGTAGATAGCTACTTAAGTCTTCTAGTCAAGTCAGCTGACTAGCTAGGTATCTAGCTAGTTAATTCAGCTAGTTAAGTCAACTGGCTTATTAGTTAAGACAGTAAGTTAAGTCATCTGGTTAGTCAGCTGTCTATCAGGGGAACTATCTAGTTAAGTCTGTTGGCTACTGAGCTGGTTAACTTGTTAAGTCACCTAGTTAAGTCAGTTCTCTGTCCAGCAGGTTAGCTAGATAATTAAGTAGTTTAGTCAGCTGGCAAGGCAGCGGGCTATGTAGGTAGTTAGCTAATTAAGTCAGCTGTCTAGCCTTTATGCTATCTAGTTATGTCAGCTAGTTAAGTCAACTGGCTATCCAGATGTCTAGCTAGGTAGATAGATAAGTCTTTTGGCTAGCCAGATGGCTACATCATTAAGTCAGCTAATTAAATCAGCTAGGCTGTTGGCTAGCTAGGTAGTTACGCAAATAAGTCAGGTGGCTAGACAGCTGACCAGCTAGTTAAATCAGCTACTTTAATCAACTGGCTAACAAGCTGGTTAGCTAGATAAGTCAGCACATTAATTCAGTTGTCTAGTCAGCAGGCTAGCTAGTTAAAAAGCTATTTACCTCAGATGGGCAGCCTGCTGGCTCACTAGTTATTTCAGCTAGTTAAGTCAGCTGGCAAGCTAGGAAGCTAGCTAGTGAAGTCAGCCAGATAAGTCTTCTCACTAACTAATTAAGTCGGTTAGTTAAGTCAGGTAGCTAGCCAGCTTGCTAGGTAGGTAACTAGCTAATTATGTCAGCTGTCTAGCAAGCTGGCTAGCTAGTTAAGTTACCTTGTTAAGTCAACTGACTAACCAGCTGGCTAGGTAGATAACTTGCTAGTTAAGTCAGCTGGCTAGACTGCTGGCTAGCTAGATAACTCACCTAGTTGATTCAGCTGGATAGCCAGCTGACTAGGTATGTAGCAAGCTAGTTTATTCAACTTGCTAGAAAGCAAGTCAGGTAGTTACGACAGCTAGTTAAGTTAGCTGGCTAGCAAGCTGGTTAGCTAGGTTGTTAGGTAGCTAAGTCAGCTGGGAAGCCAGCAGGATACATAGGTAGCTAGTTAGTTAACTCAGCTGGCTAGCCACCTGGCTATCTCGTGATGTCAGCTAGTTAAGTCAGCTGGCTAGCCAACTGGCTAACGAGATAAGTCAACTACTTTAGCCAGCTGGCTTGCCAACTGATTAGTTGGTTAAGTCAGATAGTAATTCAACTGGCAAGCCATCTGGCTAGCTAGGTATTACCAAGTTAAATCAGCTGGCTGGTCTGCTGGCTAGCTGGTTAAGTCAGGTAGTTAAGTCAGCTGGCAAGCCATCTGTCTAGGTAGGTACCTAGCTCATTAAGTCAGCTGTCTAGCCGGCTTGCTAGCTAGTTAAGTCAGT
>NW_007260680.1:0-9939 GCF_000164805.1 Carlito syrichta
CCCACTACCCATATTCCTACATTAATAACATGATTCATGGTTACCTCTTAGTAAGACGCCCTGTGGATTTTTGGGTTGAGGTCTCATGCAAACAAAATTTCATATTCTTCCTTAGCAAGAGGCTGTGTAGTTTCCTGTATATGAGGACTCCCATTTCACAGATTCCTACTTCATTCTCAGCAATGGACTGAGATATTTCCTGGTGACCTAGAATTCCATTTGTTTGGATATCAAGAGAAAGACTCCCTTAAGCTTATTGGGGACTGGAATCTAAGATTCCTGGTTCCCCTTAACAAGACCTCCCCAAAATATGAAATATTCTAAATCCAATGTCCCAATACCACCAGGCCAACCACAAGAAATTTGTGTAGTGTGAGGTAACCATAATTGAGGCATTTTGTACCAATATGCCATTGGATTCCTGGGGTACCTGATTATGGTCCTAGATATTCATAAGACACAAAAGGATATTTGAGCCAGATCCTCAATTAAACTATCAAGAGAATAGAATATTCCTGGATATGTGTAACGACAGATTAGGGGTATCTACGGAGCTAGTAGCTCTGACAAATGTAGGGACCCTGAAGCCCAGATTGCTGAATAAACCTTATCAAGAGGCCCTGTAATTCTGGCGAATGAGAACTCCTAGTTCCAGATTTCCTTTTCGTTCTCATCAAGATGCCCTGATTTTCCCTTGTGATGTGGATCCAAACAATCTGTATACAAGTAGGCAGATACCCAGAAATCACCTAGGGTCGTGCAATCCATGAATCCTGGTTACCCTTAAAAGTACATAATAAATATTTGGCAACCTCAAAACAACGGGCCAGTATCAGAATAGAAGGACAAACAGAAGTTTTAGGATTACAAGATACATCTTAAGCCGATAGATACATACAAATATGGCGATAAGATTCTTTGTGTCCTGGAATCTGCCTTTTGCTGTCCCAAGGAACCCAACGGACTTGTAGGTCCACATTCTTGGTTACAACTATCAAGAAGACCGGAAGGTTGCTGAGAATCTATACTGACAAAACTGTCATATCCAAGAGGCCCGTAGCCCTAAAGCATGTGTGGAAATAAAATCCAAGATTCCAGATTAGCCCTTATAATGTGTCTATGCAGAATTGTTAGAATGGCGACCCCCATAACCCAGATTCTTTTTGTTCTCAATAAGACTCCCAGAAGTTACCTGGCGTCGTGGAAGTACAAACTCTTATATACCAATACTCATAAACCCAAAAGGTCAGAAGGGCCCTGGAATCCAAGATTGCTGGATCCCCTTTAAGAATACGTACTAAATATTTGGGAACACCTAATCCCAAGTTACGAATATCAATCTAAAATTCCAACAGTATTTTCTGGATTCGAGGTAAACCAGAATTCAGAAATTACACGAATAATGGCGAGATGATTCCTGGAGCTATGGAATCTGGCCTTACATCCTCCTGTAAAAAAAGCCGAGCAGATGGTCAGATTCTCTGTTACAACTAAGAAGAGGAGCAGCAGGTTCCTGGAAATTGGTAATATAAGATTTGTGGTATGTATACAGGAATTAGTTCTGAAAAGTGTGGGGCCTGTGACACCATATACCTTATTAGCATTTAGAAAATTCCTGTAGGCTTCTAGGTATGAGAACTCCCTTAAGTCAGGGAAAAATTAACAACTGCGAAGAAGTTTGCTGGTCACAGGCAAACTGATTTTCCTTGTTTCACATTGGTAATATGAGTAGATGCTTTCTGGGGACATAGTGTCCCGGATTCCTGTTTCGTTCTCAGAAAAATGACCAGATATTTCCCCGTTCCCTAGAAATCCAGACACGTGGTTCCCAATAGAAAGACTCCCGAATGCTCCTATGGTCTTGTAAACCAAGACCCTGGTGCCCTACCAAAAAAACCTTCTAAACATGGTGCAACATCTAACCCCAAGGTCCTAATTCCTAATAGCTGAATTACCAGAATTTTTCAAATACGATGTAACCCTGAACTCGGGACTTATATTCAAAAAACCCGACATGATTACTTGTGTTTTGAAATTTGGCGTTAGAGGATTCAGAATCTAAAGGACTTGTAGTGCCATGTTTTCGTTTAAACAATCGAGAGGACCAGAACGTTGTAGGACTTCTGGAATGAGTGATTCCTAATATGCACATAGGAAACAGCTCTCAAAAATATGGGGACATCAAAGTAAGCATCTTGTAGGCCTTATCAAGATGCCCTGAACATTTTTGGAATTGAGGACTGGTGTAATCCAGGTTCGTTATTCTTTCTTAGCAAGGGCCCTTGTAGTTTCCTGTATATGAGGACTCCCATTCCCCAGATTCTTGCTTGTAAATCCTGATTCTTGTTTAGCCCTTATCAAGACGTCTAGTAGATTTTTGGCATTGAGGACTCATGAAAACCAGATTCCTTATCCTTTCTTAGGTAGAGGCTGTGAGGTTTCCGGTATATGATGACTCTCATTACCGACATTCTTGCTTCAAAATCCTGATTCTTGTTTAGCCCATAGAAAGACGCCCTGTAGATTTTTAGGATCGAGGCATGTGTAACCCAGATTCCTTGTTCATCCTTAGCAAGAGGTTGTGAAGTTGCCTTTATATGAGGACTCCCATTCCCCAGATTCGTGCTTCAAATCCCTCATACATTTTTCTCCCTTAGTAAGACTCCCTGTAGCTTTTTGGGATTTCAGGACTCGTGAAACCCAGATTCCTTATTCTTCCGTAGTAAGAGAACATGTAATGTCCCGTATATGAGGACTCACATTACGCAAATTCCTGCTGAATTCTCAGCAATACCTTAGATATTTCCTGATTAACATAGAATTCCAGTTGTTTGGATAGCAATAGAAAGACTCCTATATTGTACCTTGGAATTCTAATCCAAGTTTCCAGGTTCCCCTTAACAAGACATCGTAAAAATGTGGAATATTCTAAACCCAATATCCCAATTCCCACCAGCCTGACCACAAGAAATTTCGGTATTTTGAGGTAAACTGAAGTGAGGGATAGTATCGCAAAATGCCAGTTTATTCCTGGGGAACTGGATTATGTCCAAATATGTTCATAAGCAACAAACGAAGCTGTACGTCCAGATCCTCGATTACAACTATCAAAAGTACCGGAATCTTCTTGGATCTGTAATAAAAGATTTTAAGTATCCACGCAGCAAGAAGCACCGAAAAATGGATGGACCTACAAGCCCAGATTCCTCATTAAACCTTATCAAGATGCCATATATATTTTGACTATGAGGACCCCTGAACCCGCATTCTCTTCTCTTTCTCAGCAAGAAATCCTGATTGTCCTTGGCGATCTGGATTCCAAAATTCTGTATGCAAATAAACAGATGCGCAGATGTTTCCCAGGGATGTGGATTCGGTGATTCCTGGTTACCTTTAAAAATACGTACTACAAGCTTAGCAACCACAACTCCCCAGGCCATATCAAATAGATTCACAAAGGGAAGATTTAGGATTACAGAATACATCTTAAGACAAGAGTTACACACAAATATGGCGAGATGATGCCTCAGTCCTGTAATCTGACTTTAGTTGTGCCGAGAAACCCAACTGAATTGCATGGACTGGTTCTTGGTTACAACAATCAAGAGGACCAGAATGTTGCTGGGGATCTATAATGACACTTTTCCTTTACAAGTGGCAATTTGCTATGAAGAATTTGGAGATCTAGAAGCCCAGATTCCAGATAAGCCCTTATAACGGAGTCCTGCAGAAATGGATTGAGGTCTCCCATAACCCACATTTCGTTTTTTATTATCAGGAAGACACCCGGACATTTTCTGGTGAAGTGGAAGTATAAACTCTTACAAATCAATACTCATACACCAAAAAGTTTCCCTGGGACCTGGAAACAAAGATTGCTGGTTCCCCCTTAAGAATATATCCTAAATATGTGGGATCCCCTAATCCCAAATTCTAAATGCGAAAGCGAATGTCCAGCAGTCGTTTCTGGACTACGAGGTAAACCTGAAGCCAGTGATCACATTAACAAATGACAGATGATTGCGTGGATTGTAGAATCTCGCCCTACAGGACCCTGTGTGGTTACAACTATCAAGAGGTGCAACAGGTTCCTGGGAAACGGCAATGCCCAATTTGTGGTAGGTATACAGGACCTTGCTCTGAATAATATGAAAACCAGGACTCCCAGATTCCAGATTAGCATTTGCTAAAGTCCCTGTCGATTGCTAGGTATGAGCCCTGCCTTAAATCACGGATAATTTAGCAAATGCCCAGATGTTTGCAAGTTACATGGAAACCGAGTTTCCTGGTTCCTCTTAAGTAAAGCGTGTAAAAACTTTCAAGGGACACAGTGACCCAGATTCCTATTTCGTTCTAAGCAAAATGATGGGATGATTCCTGTTGGCCTGGAAGTTCAGACTCTTGTATACCCATAGAAAGATAACAAGAATATTGCTGGGGACGTGGAATGAAAGATTCCTGGTTCCCTTTCAATATTACCTCCTAAAAAAATTGAACACATAAACCCAAAGTTTTAATAACGAACAGCTGAGCCTCTGAAGTTTCTGGAGTACGAGGTAACACTGAGGTCCGGGCTTACATACAAAATCCGAGATAATAATTTGTGTTCTGGATCTGGAATCAGAGGTTCCGAGTATCTAAATGGACTTGTAATGCCAGATTCTCGTTCACAACTATCAAGAGTACCAGAGTGCTGCTGGAGTCCAGGAATGACTGATTTGTTATATCCACATTACACATAGCTCTAAAACATGAGGGGTGCTCGAAGCCCTGATCTTGTTTAGCCTTTAGCAAGACGCACTGTAGATTTTCAGTATTGAGGACCCATGTAGCCCAGATTCCTTATTCATCCTTCGCAAGTGTTATGAAGTTTCCTGTATATGAGGACTCCCATTACCCAGATTCCTGCTTCATACTCAGCAACGCACCGAGAAATTTCGTGGTGATGTAGAATTCAAGTTGTTTGGATATCAATTGAAAGACCCCCAGAAGTTTCCTGGGGAATTGGAATCCAAGATTCCTGGTTCCCTTGTACAAGGCACCCTAACAATATGGGGACCTTGAAGCCCAGATTCCTGATTAAACCTTATCAAGAGACCCTGTAGACTTTGGCGAATGAGAACTCCAGAACCTGGATTCCCTTTTCGGCTCAGCAAGATGCCTTGATTTTCCCTGTCGATGTGTATTCCAAAACTCTGTATACAAAAAGAATAATACCCACAAGTTTCCTAGGTATGGGAAATCCGTGATTACTGGTTACCTTTAAAAATACTTACTAAACATTTGGCAACTGCAAAACCCTAGGCCCCTCTCAAAATAAAAGGACAAATGGAAGTTTGAGAATTAGAAGGTTCATCTTGAGACCAAGAGTTACAGGCAAATATGGCAAGATGATCCCTTTTGTGCTGGAATCTGGCCTTAGGTGTCCCGATGAACCTAACGGACTTGTAGTGCCAGATACCCGTTTGCAACAATCCAGAGGACAAGAATGTTCCTGGAGTCCTGAACTGTCTGATTCCTAATAACCACATGTTAAATAGCTCCAAATCATGAGGGAAGCTGGAAGACCTGATTCTTGTTTGTCCAGTAGCAAGACGTCCTGATAATTTTTTTGGATTGAGGACTCGTGTAACACAGATTCCTTATTCTTCCTTCGCTGGAGACCATGTAGTGTCCTGTATATGAGGATTCCCTTTCCCCAGATTCCTGTATTGAAACTCTGATACTTGTTTAGCCCTTAGCAAGACACCATGTAGATTTTGTGATTGAGGAGCCGCGTGAAACAGATTTCTTGTTTTTCCTTAGCAAGAGGCCTCGAAGTTTCCTGTTATGAGGAGTATTACCCACATTCCTACTTCGAATCCCTTTTGCTTGTTTAGCCTTTAGCAAGAGCGCCTGTAGTTCTTTTGGGATAGAGAACAAGTGTAACTCAGATTCCTTATTCTTTCTTAGCAAAAGGTCATGTATTTGCCTGTATATGAGGTCCGCATTTCTGCAGATTCATGCTTCAAAAATCCTGATTCGTGTTTAGCCCTTAGCAAGGTGCCCTGAAGTTTTGTAGGGATTGAGGACAAGTGTAACCCATATTCCTTATTCTTTCTTAGCAATAGGCAGTCCAGTTTCCTGTGTTTGAAGACTCCCACTACCCAGATTCCTACATAAAAACCTGATTCATGGTTACCTCTTAGTAAGACGTCCTGTGGATTTTTGGGTTGAGGTCTCGTGCAACCAAAATTCCTTATTCTTCCTTAGGAAGAGGCCATGAAATTTCTTGTATATTTGGACTCCCATTACCCAGATTCCTGCTTCATTCTCAGCAAGGCGCTGAGATGTTTCCTGGTGACCTAGAATTCCAATTGTTTGGATATCAAGAGAAAGACTCCCATAAGGTTATTGGGGAACTGGAATCCAAGATTCCTGGTTCTCCTTAACAAGACCTCGCCATAATATGGAATTTCCTAAACCAAATGTCCCAATAGCCACCAGCCCAACCACAAAAAAATTATGTAGTTTGAGGTAACCTGAATCGAGGGATTTTGTAGAATTATTGGATTGGCGACCCCCGTAACCCTGATTCTTTTTGTTCTCAGTAAGACTCCCGGAAGTTACCTGCTGACGTGGAAGTACAAACTCTTATATACAAATACTCATAAGCCCAAAAGGTCAGAAGGGCCCAGGAATCCAAGATTGCTGGATCCCCTTTAAGAATACGTCCTAAATATTTGGGAACACCTAATTCCAATTTACGAATATCAATCTAAAATTCCAGTGGTAGTTTTTGGATTAGGAGGTAAACCTGAAGTCAAAAATTACACGAGAAATGGCGACATGATTTCTTGGATTTTGTCATCTGGTCTTACAATCTCCTGCAAAAAAAGCTGAGCTGGTAGCCAGATTCTCTGTTACAACTAAGAAGAGAAGCTGCAGGTTCCTGGGAATCGGTAATTACAGATTTGTGGTACGTTTACAGGAATTAGTTCTGAAAAGTGTGGGGACTGGGACTCCAAATTCCTGAGTAGCATTTAGAAAATTCCTGTAGTCTTCTATGTATGAGAACTACTTTAAGCCAGCTAAAAATTAACAACTGCCCAGAAGTTTGCTGGTCACATGCAAACTGATTTTCCTTGTTCCACATTGGTAACATGAGTAGAAGCTTTCTGGGGACACAGTGCCCGAGATTCCTGTTTCATTCTCAGAAGAAAGACCATATGTTTCCCTGTTTCCTAGAAGTCCAGACATGAGGCTCCCAATAGAAAGACTCTAGAATGCTCTTATGTCCTTTAAACCAAGACCCTGGAGTCCTCCCAAAAAAACCTTCTAAACATGGTGTAACATTTAAACCCAAGGTCCTAATTAAGAATAGCTGAACTATCAGAAGTTTCTTGAGTACGAGGTAACCTTGAACTCAGGGCTTACATTCAAAGAACCCGAGATGACTTGTGTCCTGGAATTTGGTGTTAGAGGATCTAGAATTTAAATGGACTTACAGTGCCATATTTTCATTTAAACTATCGAGAGGACCAGAATGTTGCTGGACTTTTGGAATGACTGACTCATAATATCCCCATAGGAAACAGTTCTGAAAAATTTGGGGATGTCAAAGCCCGGATTCTTGTAGGCCTTAGCAAGACGTCCTGTACATTTTTGGAATTGAGGTCTCGTGTATCCCAGATTCTTTATTCTTCCCTAACAGGATCCCGTGTAGTTTCCTGTATGAGTTGTCTCCCATTCCCCAGATTCCTGCTTCAAAAACCTGATTCTTGTTTAGTGTTTAGCAAGACGCCCAGTAGATTTTTGTCATTGAGTACTCGTGAAAACCAGATTCCTTCTTCTTTCTTAGCAAGAGGCTGTGTAGTTTCCTGTATATGAGAAATCCCATAAATCAGATTCCTGCTTCGAAACCCTGATTGTTGTTTAGCCCTTAGAAAGATGCCTTGTAGATTTTTAGGATTGAGGACATTTGTAGCCCAGATTCCTTACTCATCCTTAGCAAGAGGGCGTGAAATTTCCTGTATATGAGAACTCCCATTCCCCAGATTCGTGATTCAAATCCCTGATACATTTTTTCCCTTAGTAAGATTCCCTGTAGGATTTTGGGATTTGTGGACTCATGTAACCAGATTCCTTATTCTTCCATAGCAAGAGACCATGTAGTTTCCAGCATATGAGGACTCCCTTTATGCAGATTACTGCTTCATTCTCAGCAATACCTGAAATATTTCCTGCTGAACATAGAATTCCAGTTGTTTGGATATCAATAGAAAGACTCCCATATAGTACCTGGGAACAGTAATAAAATTTTCCAGGTTCCCCTTAACAAGACATCATAAAAATGTGGAATATTCTATACCCAATATCCCAATACCCACCAGCACGACCACATAAATTTCTGTAGTTTGAGGTAACCTGAAGCTAGGGATTTTGTTGCCAAATGCCAATTGATTCCTGGGGTACTGAATTATGGCCGAAGATGTTCATAAGAAATAAACGGAATTTTACTTTCAGATCCTCGATTGCAACCACCAGCAACAGAACCGGAATTCTTGGATCTGTAAATAAAGATTTTAGGTATCCACTCAGCAAGTAGCTCTGAAAAATGTAGGAACCTACAAGAGGTCATACAGATTTTGACGATTGAGGACCACTGAGCCGGCATTCTCTTCTCGTTCTCAGCAAGATGCCCTGATTTTCCCTGGGGATCTGGATTCCAAAATTCTGTATGCAAATAGACAGATGCTCAGTTGTTTCCCAGGGACGTGGAATCCCTGATTCCTGGTTACAGTGAAAAATGTGCACAACATGCTTAGAAACTTCAAAATCCCCAGCTCCTATCAATAGATGCACAAACGGAAATTTTAGAATTACAGGTTACATCTTAAGACAAGACTAGCACACAAATATGGCGAGATCATACTTTGAGTCCTGGAATCTGGCTTTAGTTGTCCGAAGGAACCCAACTGAATTGCATGAACTGGTTCTTGGTTACAACAATCAAGAGGACTTGAAGGTTTCTGGAAATCTATAATGACACTTGTCATTTCCAAGTTGCAAGTAGTTCTGAATAATTTGGAGAACTAGAAGCCAAGAATCCAAATAAGCCCTTATAATGGAGTCCTATAGAATTCATGGATTGAGGCCTCCCATAACCCATATTCCTTTTTTTATTATCATGAAGACGCCTGAACATTTTCTGGTGATGTGGAAGTCCAATCTCTTACATACAAATGCTCATACGCCCAAAAGGTTATCAGGGACCTGGAATGCAATATTGCTGGTCCCCCCTAAAGAATACATCCTAAATATGTGGGAACTCCTAATCCCATATTCTGAATACAAAATCGAATGTCCAGCAGTAGTTTCTGGACTACGAGGTAAGCCAGTGATCACATTAACAAATGGCAAGATGATTCCTTTGATTGTGGAATCTGGCTTTACAGGAACCTGTGAAACAAACGGACCAGTAGGCCGGATTCTCAGTTACAAACATCAAGAGGCACAGCACATTCCTGGGGATCAGTAATGCCCAATTTGTGGTATGCATATGGAACGTTCCTCTTAATAATATGGGGACCAGGGCTCCCAGATTCCAGATTAGCATTTAGCTAAAGTCCCTGTGTATTCCTAGGTTTGAGCACTGCCTTAAGCGAGGGATAAGTTAACAAGTGCCCAGATGTTTGCAAGTTACATGGAACCCGAGTTTCCTGGTTCCTCTTTAGTTACACGTGTAGAAACTTTCAAGAGACACAATGACCCCATTTTCTATTTCATTCTTAGCAAAACGACAACACGTTTCCTGTTGAACCTGAAAGTCCAGACTATTGCATACCCATAAAAGGATGACAAGATATGCCTGGAAGGATGGAATCTAAGATTCCTGGTTGCCTCCAAAAATATCTCCTAAAAAAATTGAACACCTAAACCCAAAGTCCTAATTCCGAA
>NW_007260680.1:10900-11729 GCF_000164805.1 Carlito syrichta
CCCTTAGCAAGACGCCATGTAGATTTTGTGATTGAGGAACCGTGTAAAACAGATTCCTTATTTTTCCTTACAAAAAGCCACGAAGTTTCCTGTAATGAGGACTATTACCCACATTCTTGCTTCGAATCCCTGAATCTTGTTTAGCCCTTAGCAAGGCACCCTGTAGTTTTTTTGGGTATTGAGATCACGTGTAACCGAGACTCATTATTCTTTCTTATCAAAAGGGCGTGTGATTGCCTTTATATGAGGACTCCATTTCCACAGATTCATGCATCAAAAACCCTGATATGTGTTTTTCCCTTAGCAAGACGCCCTGAATTTTTTTGGGATTGAGGACACGTGTAACCATATTCCGAATTCTATCTTAGCAATAGGCAGTGCAGTTTCCTGTATATGATTGCTCCCATTACCCAGATTCTTACTTCAAAAACCGGATTCTTGGTTACCTTTTAGAAAGTCACCCAGTGAAATTTTGGTATTGAGGACTAGTGCAACCAAAATTCCTTATTCTTCCTTAGGAAGAGGCCACGTAGCTTCCTGTATATGGAGACTCCCATTACCCAGATTCCTGCTTCATTCTCAACAAGTCACTGAGACATTTCCTGGTGACCTAGAATTCCGGTTGTTTGAATATCAAGAGAAAGACTCCCATTAGGTTCTTGGGGAACTGGAATCCAGGATTCCTTTTGCCCATTAACAAGAGTACCCCAAAATGTGGAATCTTCTAAACCCAATGTCCCAATTCCCACCAGCCCGACTACAAGAAATTTATGTAGTTGAAGTAACCTGATCGAGGGATTTTGTACCAATATGCCATTTGATCCTGGGG
>NW_007260681.1:0-6643 GCF_000164805.1 Carlito syrichta
CGGTAGCATGTGCCTGTAGTTCTGGCTGAGGCAGAAGAATCGCCAGAACCCAGCAGATTGAGGCTGCAGTGTCTGTGAAAATGCCCCTGTGCTCCAGCCTGGGTGACAGAGGGAGACTCTGACTCAAAAAAATAAGTACATGACTGGGCATAGTGACTCAGCCTGCCATTCCAGCACTTTGGGTGGCTGAGGTGAGAGGACTGCCTGAACCCAGGGGTTTGAGACCAGCCTGGGCAACTTGGTGGGACCTCATCTCTACAATTAAAAAAAAAGTTAGCCAGTCATGGTGGTGAGCACTTGTAGTTCTAGCTACTCAGAAGGCTGAGGCAGGAGGATCGCCTGAACCCAGGAATCTGCAGTAGCTGTGATCATGCGACTGTACTCCAGCTGGGCGACAGAGAATCCCACTCAAAATAAATGAATATATAAATAAAGTGCACACTTCAGGGGTATCCAGTACATTCCCGCTGTCCCACCCCGGGCTAATCCTGAGACTTCTGGCGTTCATTGCGCCATCGGACATCCCTCCCCTCCCCCAGCCCCTGTTGACCAGGACCCCGTCTCCTTGTGGATTTGCCTGTTCTAGGCATGTCACATAAATGGCTGCAGTCCACAGCCTGGTGTGCCTGGTTCCTCCCCTTCTACCTGTTTTTCAGGGAGGGAAACTGACACTGTGTCTCCCTGCCCTCACCCAGGACACCTCTGACACCAGACACCAGTCAGCTGTTCCTTAAGTTTCTTGCTGATCCTGCCTCCTTGGAAGACACGTCACATCCCATGGTGAAGAGCTCAGCCCACAAGGTGGCCTGCTCCAGATAGTGGTCATGGGGCCCAGGTCTCCCATCCCTGTGACCTATCAGCTGTAAATCAGAGGCTCCTCAGCCTCCTCCTTGGTCCCAGAATTCTGCGAGACTGGCTCCCAGAATTCAGGGAAACACCACACACAGCTGCTCATTGGTTATAAAGGACTTGGGTAGAATGTGGGTAATGTGGTGCCAGGGTGAGGCCCCTGTGGATGGGCATGCCACCCTCCTGGCATTTGGGTGTGGTGGTCACCTGGGAAGCTCATCACACCTCCTTGTGCAATAATTTGCTTATTTGTTTTGTTTTTGTGAGACAAGGTCTTACTGTTCAGGCTGGAGGGCAGGAGCATGCTCACGGCCACCACAGCCTCGACCTGCTGGGCTTAGGCGATCCTTCCACATCAGCCTTCCAAGTAGCTGGAACTACAGGTGCACACCACCATGCCTGGCTAGTTTTTCGTTTTTTGTAGAGATGAGGTCTTGCCAAGTTTCCCAGGCTCTTCTTGAACCCCTGGGTGCAGGAAATACTCTCACCTCCATCACCCAAAGTGCTGGGATGACAGGCATGAGCTACTGCACCTGGCTTGTACCTAACTAATTTAAAAAAGTATTTGTGGAGATGGGGTCTTGCCACGTTGCCCAATCTGGTCTTGAACTCTTGGGCTCAAGGAGTCCTCCTGCCTCAGCCTCCTGAGTAGCTGCGACTACAGGTGTGTATTATTACACCCAGCTGATTATTAAAAATATCTTGTGGAGACAGGGTCTTGCTGTTATCCAGGCTGGTCTTAAACTCCTGTGTTCAAGTGATCCTGGCTTCAGCCTCCCGAATAGCTGAAACTACATGTGCGTGTTATCCCACCTAGCTAATTTTTTAATTTATTGTAGAAAGGGTGGTCTTGCTATGTTGTCCAGGCTGGTCTTGAGCTCTTGTCCTCAAGTCATCCTCCCACCAAAGTGCTGGGATGGCAGGTGTGAGCCACTGCTCCCCTCAATAGTTTGTACAGAGCTTAATCTCTGGCACTTTCCTGGATGTCAATGAGTGGGCTGGTAGTTCCTACCCTCTAATCGCTTGGTCATTCTGGTGACCAGCCCCACCCACCCCAAGGCTGTACAGAGGCCTCACCCCAGCACACCCCGTGAGCACAAGCTTATGGAGGGGAAATCAGTAGGGGCTCACTCCTATATCAGGAAATTCCAAGGGTGTTAGGATCTCTGTGCCAGAAACAAGGAAGAAGTCCTATATATGTCTTATTATTCTACAAAGGAAATCCACTTTGCAGCCCGTGGGTCCACGTTGCAGTGCAAGTCCACATGGCAGCATGTCGGTTTATGGCAGAAGCATTTTCCATCGTGGGACAGACCATGTTGTATCCACCTGTTCACCTGTGGCAGGACCTCTGTCTCCCGCCATGAGCTGTTGTGAGCAGCTCTGCCATGGAGGCTGGTGCCCATGTTCCTGAACGTTCATTATTCCTTCTTTTGAGGGACTTGGTCTCCTGGCCTTGAGGACTGGGTGTGGGGGTGCAGCCTTGCTCTATTGGACAAGGCAAGGGTATGGTGTCTCCTCCCTCCATCCGTGGGGTGTCCGTGGGATAGTGGCATCCACCCTCATCAGCTTTCCCCTCTCATCAGGACCCAGGATGAGCATGTGGTTCATTCCTCCTTGACAGAAGAGAACACAGAATTTTCCAGAATGCAGGTCAAGCTGGAAACACCCAGACTGGCTCCGGAAACTTCACTCTTGTATTCTGGTGCCTTCCAGAAATGGGCCTCTGAGGGCAAGCTGGGCTGGCTTGGTCTGTCTAGGTAATGTCGATGGAACTCCTGACTTGGAGACAGGATGCTGAGGACCACTCCGGGCATAAGGTGCGTCCTTTGGGTTACACAACCACTTTGGATACCACACAATAATGATTTCAATCTCTGCTGGGGTGACGAGCATTTGTAAAAACAGATACACATCTGATGTCTCACGTTTCAAAACAGTTCAGTCATTGAATGACCCTCCACTGGGGTAAGGAACATCACTCTTGAATGGATGCTGTTGGGATTTCCTAGAACCCAGTCACTGCCTTCTTAATTGATTGAGATGGAATTCAGTACTCTTGGGGCTTTGAAGCCCACAATGCGGTATCCTTTAGTATCTGTGGGACTGGGCGACTCACAGTGGATTTGGGAACATTTTCATCCCCTACAACAAACCCCATAACCATCCATGTTGTTCCCCATTTTCCTTGTCCCCCCCAGCCCCTGCCTTCTATGGATTGGCTTGTTCTGGGGACTTCATGTACTTAGAGGCACATGGGGGGAGGCCATCTGGGTCTGGCTTCTTTGACGTAGCATTGTGTTTTCTTGGTTTTTTGTTGAGTCGGAGTATCCCTCTGTTGCCCAGACTGCAGGGAAAGGGCATGCTCATGGTCACCACAGCCTCAACCTGCTGGGCTCTGGCGATCCATCCACTTCAGCCTTCCAGGCGGGAACCACAGACGTGTGCCACCATGCCTGGTTAATTTTTTTGATTTATTGTAGAGACTGGGTCTCGCCAAGTTGCCTAGGCTGGTCTTGAACACGTGGGCTAAAGTTATCCACTCGCCTCGGCCTCCCAAAGTGCTGGGATGAGAGGCTGAACCCCTGAACCCAGTCCATATCTTGTTTTAATGTACATTTCTTCAGTAGCTGCTGTGTTGGACATCTTGTTGTGTGCTCACTGGTCATCTATGTATTCTCTTTTAAAATGTCTTTTGCCCATGTTTTAATCGGATTGTTTTATTATTATTATTATTTACTGTTGAGTTTTGAGGTTCTTTAAACAGTCTAGACATGAATCTTTTGTGAAACACATGATGTGCAAAACATTCTCACACTCTGTGGTTGTTTTCATTCTCTCAAGAGTGTTTTATCCTCTCAATAAGTTCTTGCCTGTCCTGAGAACCTGAATCTTTTCTTCTAAGAATTTTGTAGTATCACTTGTTTGCATTTAAATCCAGGTTCCTTTTCTTTTTTTTTTTTTTGAGTCAGCTTCTCACTCTGTCACTCAGGCTGAAGTGTAGGGGCACACTCATGGTCACTGCAGCATCAACCTGCTGGGTTCCGGCGATCCTTCCACCTCAGTCTTCCAAGTAGCTGGAACTATAGGAGCACGCCACCACACCTGGTTATTTTTTTTTTTATTTATTGTAGGGATGAGGTCTCACTAAGTTGCCCAGGCTGGTCTCAAAACCCTGGGTTCAGGCAATCCTTTCGCCTCAGTCTCCCAAAGTGCTGGGATAATAAGCCTGAGCTACCATGCCCAGCCTCCAGGATTCATTTTGAATTAGATTTTATATGAGATGGGAAATATAGGTTGATTTTTATTATTGTATCAGTGAACATCCAAGGACTCTAGCACTCTTTGTGGAAAAGACAATCCTTCCTTCTCTGACTTGTTCTTGCACTTTGGTCAGAAATCAGTTGGTCATGTGTGTGTTTGTGTGTTTTCTCATTCTCTACTGAGTTTAGTTGCCATGTCCCAGTCGTCCACCAGAACCACCCAGCCTTGACTACAGTAGCTACTCAATAAATCTTGACATTGAGTAGACAGGGTCCTCCCCCTTTATTTTTCTTTAGCACATTGTTTTAGTTATTCTAATTTCTTGAACTTTTCATATAAACTGCAGAATATTCTTGTCTCTAGCAATATAAAATTTTTGCTGGGATTTTGACTTGAATTGTGTTCAAGCTTTACACGATTTTTGGAAGAATTGCCATCCTGACTTTGTGGAGTCTTCCAACTCATGAACGGGCATATCTCTTCCTTTATTTAGATATCTTTGCTTTTTTTTTTCAACCAGTGTTGTATAGGTTTCAGCATCGACTTCCTGAATGTGTTTTGTTACATGTATGCTCAAGTTTTTCTTTTCTTTTCTTTTCTTTTTTTTGAATTGGAGTCTCACTCTGTTGTCCATACTGAAGTGCAGTGGCCACTCCCGGCTACCGCAGCCTGGACTGCTGGGTTCCGGAGATCCTTCTGCCTCAGTCTTCCAAGTAGCTGGAACTACAGGTGCACGCTCCCACATCCGGCTCATTTTTGATTTATTGTAGAGATGAGGTCTTGCCAAGTTGTGCAGGCGGGTCTCGAACCTGCGGGCTCAGCCAATCCACTCACCTCAGCCTCCCAAAGTGTGGGATTACAGACTGAGCCACCGAGCCCGGCTTCCTTTTTTTTTGAGCAAGCAAAAAATGGTATTGTGTCCACATGTTCATTACTAGTATATAGGAATATGGTTGATTTCAATATGCAGATCTGGTGTCTTGTAACTTGCACAAATCACTTATTATTTCTAGGAGATTTTTTTTTTTTAGAATCCTTGTGATTTTCTATAAACATGCTGTGTGCAATTAGGGCCAGTTTGATTTCTTCTTTTCCTCTCTGTATGCTTTTAATGTCTTTCTTTCCTCCCACGTTGAACTTGTTAGAGTGTCAAGCTCCATGTTGAGTGAGAGTGGTGAGTGCAGACATTTTGCCTTGTTCCTGATCATAGGGGAAAAGCATTTAGTCTTTCATTATTTGTCGAATGTCAGCTGATTTTTTTTTTTTGAGTTGGAGTCTCACTCTGTCTCCCAGACTGGAGTACAGTGGCCTCTCCCGGCCACTGCAGCCTCAACTTGCTGGGCTCTGGCGATCCTTCTGCCTCAGCCTTCCAAATAGCCAGAATTACAGGCATGCGCTACCATGCCTGGCTGATTTTTTGATTTATTGTAGAGATGAAGTCTCGCTGCCCAGGCGGGTCTCGAACCCACGGCCTCAGGCAATCCACTCACCTCAGCCTCCCAAAGGCACGGGATTACAGGCTGAGCCACCGAGCCCAGCTGCTGATGGTTTTTTATACATTGCCCTCGTCACCATGAGGAAATTACCATTTTCTTATTTTTGGGAGCGTGGTGGTCAAAGATAGATGATGATTTTGTTAAATGCTTTTTGTTCTGCATAGATTCATACAATTGTGTGATTTTTCTTCTGTGGTTTATGGAGGTAGGTTACATTGATTTTTTTAAAAATTGAATCAGCCTGTATCTCTGGAGTAAACCCCACTTAGTCATGGTGTATAATTCTTTCCAGATTTTTCTGAATTATATTTGATATGATTTTGTTAAAGATGTCGGTGATCATATTCGTAAAGAACATTGACCTGTTTTCTTCCTTTTTGTACTCGTTTTGTCTAGTTTTGGTATCAGTATAATACCTAATCCCTAAAATGACTTGGGAAGTGTTCTCTTCTATTTTCTGGAAGATACTGTGTAGAATTGGTATTAATTTGTCTTTTTTTTTTTTGAATTGGAGTCTCACTCGATCGCCCAGACTTGACCTGCTGGGCTCCGGCAATCCTTCTGCCTCAGCCTTCCAATTAGTTGGAACTACAGGCACATGCTAATTAATTTGTCTTTAAAATGTTTTCCAGAATCCTCTGGTGAAAACATCTGGGTCTGGAAATTTCTTTTTCTTACAAAACTGGGAATTTTACAATTATAAACTCAATTTATTTCATAGTTGTAGCAAATTATTCAAATTACCTGTGTAATATTAGGCCAATTGCGGTAGTTTGTATTTCTTGTCCTGTTGATTTGTTTTATTTACATTGTCAAGTTTGTATGTGCAATTTGTGTCTTCTCTCTTCTTTTTTTCTTGTTGATCTCATTAGAGTTTTTGTCAATTTATTGACTTTTATGAAGTACCAATTTGTTGTTTAATTGGTTTCTCTATAGTTTTTCTGTTTTGAATTTCATTTTTTTCTTGCTTTTATTTTCATTATTTTCTTCCTTCTGCATGCTTTGGGTTTATTACATTCTCCTTTTTCTAGCTT
>NW_007260682.1:0-8792 GCF_000164805.1 Carlito syrichta
GAGCAAACGATGCAAAAGCATGCCCCAAGATGAAGGCCACCACATTCCATGTAGCTGGGGCCATGGGCACCACCACACACAACACATGTGTTTGCGTTCTGGGGAGAGACAAGGTCTTGTTACATAGCCCAATTTGCTCTCAAACTCCCGGGCTCCAGCAGTCCCCCACCTTGGCCTCCCAAACCACAGCCTGAATGTCTGCCGATCCACCATCTTTCAGGAACTCTACCACCAAGGCTGAGGCTTCCTTCCCCAATGATATCTGTCTGTTCACAATGATCCCCACTGCATACACATGGATGCTCTTCTTTTAATTCATAATGTTTTTTTAGTGGAGTCTCACTCCGTTGCCCAGTCTGAAGGGTGGTAGCTCATTCCAGGGCACCCCAGCCTCTCCATGCTGGACTCCGGTGAGCTTCCTCCACTGCTCTTCCAAGGAGCAGGAATGACAGGTGTGCACCACCATGCTCAGCTATTTTGAGATGGGGGTTAGAGACAAGGTTTCGCTGAGTTGCCCAGGCATGTCTTGGCCCAATAGGCTCAAGCCGGCCACTGACTTCGGCCTACCAAAGCAGTGGGATAACAAGCCTGTGGCCCAGAGCCAGCCCTCTATCCTTCTTCGAAAACAAACCAGAAGACCAGGCATGGCGGCTTAGGCCTGGAATCCCAGTGCTCTTGTATGCCGAGGCGAGAGGATGGTTGATGCCCAGGAACCCAAGGCCAGTCTGGACCACCTAAGTAGACCCTGTCTCCACACCCATCCAAACCTGGAGTCTGGATTCATGGTGCCTACCATCCTGGCCACTCTGGAGTCTCAGGTGGGAGGATGGCCGAAGTCCGCGACTTTGAGGATGGCAGTGAATGATGGTTATGTTCCCAGGCCCCAACCTGGGCAACAGAGCCAGACCCTGTCTCCAAAATCATCAGAATCATACACAGACTTTCAACTGCGCATGGTGTGTTGAAAGGGCGACTGGCTTGAAAGCCAGAAAAAAAATGGGACTGGGAAGGAAGAAAAGTCCCCAGGTGAGGGGTTGTGTCCCTGCTCTTTCTTGGCTGAAGGTCTCTGCCAAGTCAGAGGACTGGGCTGCCTGGGGCACATTTCTCACATGGGAGAGGAGAGCAGGCAGGAACTCGTCAGGAAATTTTGCACCAAAGCAGGGGCAGCCATTGGGGGTTGGGGCAAAAACGTTCCAAGCTTTGGAGAAAACTGGGGGTGGGGAAATTGAGCAAAAGGTTTGCAGGAAAATGCATTTCTTTCTTTCTTTCTCTTTTTCTCTCTCTCTCTCTTTTGTTTCCACACCAGGGAGCCCTGGCTGCAC
The DNA here is from genome assembly GCF_000164805.1 of Carlito syrichta. Taxonomy (NCBI): domain Eukaryota; kingdom Metazoa; phylum Chordata; class Mammalia; order Primates; family Tarsiidae; genus Carlito; species Carlito syrichta. The sequence continues at coordinate 1,323 of NW_007260682.1, forward strand.
TCACACCTCCCACCTTGGGCCTTCCTCTGGTCCTTGGCCTCCCAAACTGCTGTGATCACAGGTTTTCCATTTTGTCAACACCCTGGTCTTCCTGCCTGATCTTGAAGTCTGGGCCTGAGGTGATCCTCCCACCAATGCCTGCCCTCATCCAAGGTTTTCTCGGTTTTGCTTGGTGTCAAGTTGGGGGATTGCTGTGGTATCCACCCTGGTCTCAGCTCTTGGGCTTCAACCATCTTTCCTGTTATGGTTTCCCATACTGGGGTCCAGCCCCTGCAGAGAAATTTAGAGGATCCCTGGAAAGTGGGGCAGCGTCGGTGATTATTCTGGAGAAATAAAGAGAAAGAAAGAGAAAGGGGGAGAAAGAAAAAGACTGGACTCTCTCTAGTGCAGAAGTCAATTTAATGGGACCAACCGTAAGTCTTTTATCCCAAATTTTCACATGTTAAATCACAAGACTATCACGTGAACACAAGGCCAGGTGGATGAGGCGCATCACCCCCACCCACCCACCAGGTGTTTTCTTAAGCATGAGGAAGGACAATCCTAATCAAAACACAAGCCTATTATGTGAACACAAAGCCAGGTAGATGAGGGGCATCCCCACCCACCAGGCGTTTTCCCAAGCATGAGGAAGGCCCAAAATTATCTCACTGTTCCTTATGCTGTTCCTTTATGTTCCTCACAAACAATCCAACAATTCTAACATCATAATATTCTAATAATCAATAACTTCTAAAACTTATGCATCCCCAACACCTAATGACTGACTTAAATCCTAATACCTATCTATTCTGTTCTAATTTTACCCGTACTATAAAAAAACTCTTAATTATAGCTCAAACCAGTTCCTAAAGAATGTTGCCCAGTCCAAAGATCATGTTGGGTCATTTCCAGGAACAATTGATTATAATCTCTTAATAAAATGGCTATTCTAAAATCCTATGTATCTATCTTAATTTCTATAAAAGTTTCTAATTCCTAATCCTAATATATAAATCTGATCATCAGCAATAAAACTTCTGAAATAAAACCCAAATACAAACTGTAATTGTACTAAACCCAAAACCACAATTAGTAGAAAGTGGGAACAATGAAATTTCTAAAGTTAGCTGTTTTCTTATAAAACCTTAAAGTATCATGTTTGATCATGCTTGAACTAACATAATTCCCTCACGTAGCATGACCTATTCTACAATACTTTCTATGAATAAAATAAATTCAGTTTCTATTATAAGTAGAAAAACACCTACACTCATTGTAGCTAAAGAACCAGTTTAAAAGAATGCAGCCCAGCCCAAAGTGGACGCTGGGCCCTTAGGAATGTGGCCTAGTCCAAAGTTTGTGCTGGGCCATTTCTGGTAACTGTAGATAATCATCTATACCATCTTAAGCTGGAAACAGCTCTCTAAATGTATATACTAATTCTACAAGTATACTTTTAAATCTTATAAAGAAGCTTGTATCATATATAAGGCTCCCAAATGTGACCTGAGTATGAATTATGTTAAGTTTAAAGCCGAAACCACAGTCTGTGAGAAACGGGAACAATGGATCCCTAGAGTCAGTCATGCCTGTCACATTCTCAGAACTTCATGCTTAGATCATCAAAGTCCCTGCTAGTGGGTCATGCCAAACAACAAAGAATCAAGGAGGGAATGGGCCTTCAGCTCCTGAACCCAACCTGGTGGTCTCAGGGTCTGCAGCCCACCTGAATCCCTAATGCTCAGACGGGCCTCCACAGCCGGCTCCCAACACTCCCCGATGCTGAGGAGACAGTGTGAGTTTCGTGGTCGGCCACCACCAGACAATTTGAGAGTCATACCCTCCCTTTCCCTGAGGCAACCCCTGGGAGGAGCGATCAGGTCCACCCTGAAGAACGAGGCAGGCGGAGGGGTGAACGCCCCAGTGGAGACACGCCCCTGCACCAGACACTGCCCCATGATGGCCTCAGTGGGTGAATCCAGCAGCCCTCTCCAGGGTCCTGGGTCATCTGATGGGAGCAGGACTTGCAGTGTGGCCCTGAAAGGGATGTGGAGGATGGGTGTGCAGGCTCACGCCTGTCATCCCTGTCCTTGGGATGCCAGGGTGAGAGGATGGACTGAGCACCCTGGTTCTAGACCAGACCAGGAAACTGAGTGAGACTTCGTCTCGGCCATCAAAAATAAATCCGAACATTAGCTGGGCATGATGGTGCAGGCCTGTGGTTCAAGCCATTGAAGGGTCAAGATGGGAGGATTGCCTGAGCTAGGAAGGTGGAGTTTGCGGTGGCTGTTATTGTGCCCCTAGGCTTCCACCTGGGCAAAAGAGCGAGATTCTGACTCCTAAACTTAATCAACACCACCACCACCCCTGCTACCCAGGGAGAGGAATCACCCTCTGGGATGGGAGAGGAAAAGGTGCTTTCTCATTTATCGTTTGTGGGAGGTTTCAAAGGTGGCCACCGGGCACGTCCATCCCATTCTTTTGGCCACATGCCCCAGAAGGCTTGCTTCCACCCTCCACACTCTTTCCCAACAGCAAAGACATGAGTGACCTCATGGAAGAGATGATCCCGAGCTTTGCTAGCCGTCAGGAACAGAGCAATCAAGGCAGTCTGACAATGGCTCAGCCTGCCCAGGTTCTGGTCACCGGTCAGGCATCTTCAGGCAAGGGGAGGTTCCCTTTCTCTCCCTATCACTCCATCATCCCTCACCCACACCTCTGTGCCATGGGGGCCATGGGGGCAGTGGAGGGCCATAGTGACTTACATGGGAGGTGTCTTTTTTGTTGCTGGAGTCTCTGTCAGCTGGACTGGGGCACAGCAACATGATCATGACTTCTGGTACCACCACGCCTGACAATTTTGGGGACCACACACTGAAAGGAGGTCTGGTTATGTCTCACGGGCTGGTCTCTGACACCTGGGCACATGCAGCCTCCCACCTTGGCCTCCCATGGCACGGGCTTGACGGCCGTGAGACAAGATGCCCAAACTTGACTCACATGTGCTGTCAGCAGGGAAGACACAAAAGCAGGCCCCAGGATGGAGGCCACCACATCCCGTGTAGTCAGGACGGCTGGCGCCACCAAGCACTTCTTGAGTGTTTGCGTTCTGGGGAGTGATGAGATCTCACTACGTGGCCCAGGCTGGTCTCAAACTCCTGGGCTCCAGTGGACCCCTACCTGGGCCTTCCAAAGCCACAGCCCAATTGTCTGCTGACACACCATCTTTTGGGAACTCTAGGTCCAAGTTTGGCACCTCCTTCCCAAATGATCTCTGTCTGTTAACCTTGATCCCAACCCAATAGACAAATGGATGCTCTTCTGTTTTTTCCTTTCATTCTTTGAGTCAGAGTCTCACTCTGTCACACAGGTTTGAGGGCAGTGGCTCACTCTCGGCCACCACAGCCCTGGGCTGCTGGGCTCTAGCGTTCCTTTCCCCGGCCTTTGGAGCAGCTGGAATGACAGGCACGTGCCACCCCCCTGGCTCCTTTGGGATAGAGGGTAAAGACAAGTTCTCACTGAGGTGCATGAGGGGTTCTTGGCCCACGGGCTTGGGCCAGTCACTGGCCTCAGCCTCCCAAAGTGCTGTGTTGATGATGCAGACAGAACCCACCCTCAATCCATCATCGAAAACGAATCTGAAGACCTTGCACGGCAGTCCACGCATGGTATCCCAGCTATCTGGGAGGCCGAGGCGGGAGGATGGCTGGAACCCAGGATCCCAAGGCCAGCTTGGGTCATGCAGGGCGACCTTGATTCTGCACACATCCAAACAGGAGGTCTAGGGTCGAGGTGCACATCGTCCCGGCCACTCAAGGGACTGAGGCAGGAGGATTGGCAGAGTCCATGATTTTGAGGCTAGCAGTTAACAATGGTCATGTCCTGGGCCTCAGCCTAGGCCACAGAGCCAGACTGTGTCTCGAAAAACATCAGAATCATACACATTCTCAACTGCACGTGATGTGTTCATAGGGGGACTGGCTTTAGAGCCAGGAATAATGGGATTGAGGGATGTGTCCATGGCATTTGTTGGTGGAAGGTCCTCATTACTGAATCGGAGGTTAGGGCTGCCTGGGGCACATTACTCACCTCGGAGAGGAGAGCCAGGAGGAACCCGCGCAGGGAGACTTGAGAACTCCCACACCAAAGCAGGGGCAGACATTGGTGGTGTTTGGGCCAGAAAGTGCTGAAGTTGGGGGACCCTCACCTGTTGTGGGAGTGTGGAGGAGGACTGAGGGCAGAGGTTTTGCAGGAGAATGGATTTCTTTCTTTCTTTCTCTTTTTCTTTCTTTCTTTCTTTCTTTCTTTCTTTCTTTCTTTCTTTCTTTCTTTCTTTTCTTCCCCCACTATGTTGTCCAAGCAGCTCTCAAACCGTCAAACTCGGGCCATCCTCTCGGCCTGGGCCTCCCAAACTGCTGCGGTCACAGGCTTTCCATTTGGTCGACATTTTGGTCTTCCTGCCTGGCCTTGAACTCTGGGCCAGAGGCAATGCACCTGCCGAGGCCTGCCCTCAACCAAGTTTTCTGGTTTTTGCTTGGGGTAGAGATGGGAGTTTTCTATGGTTTCTAGTCTGATTTTGAACTCCCGGGCTCTGGAAATCTTCCCGTCTCAGCCTCCATGAGTGCCAAGGAGACAGACATGAGTTGCCCACCTGTCCCCGGCCCACAAAAGGTTTGAGAGGCACACCCTCCCTTTCCCCAAGGTGGACCTTGGGAGGAGAGAGTGGGTCCACCCTGGAGAACGAGGTGGGTGGAGGGGTGGGTGCCCCAGCAGAAACACACACCTGTGCCAGGTGCTCTCCCCAGGGATGACCCAGCTGGTGACTCCGGCCGACCTCTCCTGGTTCCCAGGTCAGCGGAAGGGAGTGGGCCTTATGGTGGGGTCCCAGGAAGCATGTCGAGGCTGAGTGTGGGGGCTCACGACTGTCATCCTGGCACTCTGGGAGGCTGAGGGGAGAGGATGGCCTGGGCCCCTGGGTTCCGGATCAGCCCAGTTAACTTGGTGAGACCTCCTGTCTATAGGAAGCCAAAAAAATGAACCGAGCATGGTGGTGCATGCCTGTCATTCAAGCCACTTGGGATGCCATGGCTGGTGGATCACCGGAGCTCAGTCAGTGGAGCCTGCGGTGGCCGAGTGCAGGACCTTGGGTTATGACTTGGGCGACAGAGCAGGACTCCAACTCAGAATGATAATAAAAACCACCACCACCAATACAACTTCAGGCCAGGCTCAGGGGCTCAGCCTGGCATCCCGGCCCTTTGGAGGCCCAGGCGAGTGGATGGCCTGAGTCTGCGGGTTTGACAGCAGCCCAGGATGGGGAGCGAGATCTTGTCTTGGCCATCAAAAATAAATCCAAAGATTAGTCAGGCGTGTTGGCACAGGCCTATGGTTCCAGCCACATGGGGGGCCGTGGTGGCAGAATATCCTTAGACTGGCAGTTGGAGTCCACGGTAGCCATGAGAGTGCCCCTGCCATCCAGCTGCATGACAGAGAGGTATGCCAACTCCAACTAATAATAATAATCTTTGGGGGGCCGTGGTGGCAGAATATCCTTAGACCGGCAGTTGGAGTCCACGGTAGCCATGAGAGTGCCCCTGCCATCCACCTGCATGACAGAGAGTTATGCCGACTCCAACTAATAATAATAATCTTCACAACCACCACCACCAACTCATGGATGGGAGAGGTAAAGGCACTTTCCTGTCTGTCGTTCATGGGATGTTTCAACGGTGGTCACCCAGAATGTCCATTCAGCTCTTTTGGCCACGTGACCCAGAAGGCCTGCTTCCACCCACCACACTCTTGCACCATAGCAAAGACGTGCATGAGCTCACAGAACAGACAGCTCCGATCTAGGGCAGCCATCGGGAACAGAGCAATCAAGGAAGCCCAGCAACACCATGGCCAGTCCCGGTTCCAGTCACCCTGTCTGCCACCTTCAGATGGGGTGAAGCACCCCTTACTCTCCCTATCACTCCATTGACCCTCACCCTCGCGAACCTGTCCCTAAGGAGTCATGGACGCCCATCAAGACGCACGAGGGAGGTGTCTTTTTTGTCGCAGCAGTCTCCATCAGCTGGGCTGAGGTGTGGAGGCAGGATTGGGTCTCCTGGGGTCTTGACCTGCAGGGCTCAGACCATCCTCCCGCCCTGTCCCCCAAGCAGCAGGGACTCTGTAGGCCACCATGCCTGACTTGATTTTGGGGGTCTCTCGCTGAGACAAGGTTAAGCCACATCACCCTGGCTGGTCACTGACCTCTGGGCTCAGGCAGCCTCCTGAGGCCATGAGTCATGGTACCCAACCTGGGCTCGAATGTTCTGTCGGTGGTGGAAACAAAAAAGAATGCTTCAGGAGAGGCCACAGCATCCCTAGTAGCTGAGACCATGGGCACCACCATGTGCTATTCCAGTGTTTGCCTTCCAGGAGCAAAAGTTCACACTGCATGGCCCAGGCTGGTCTCAAACTCCTGGGCTCCCAAGTGGTCCCCGCCTCAACCACCCAGGCTAGCGCCTGATCGTCAGCTGATCCATCATCTTTCAGGACCTCTAGGTCTAAGGCTGTGGCATCCTTCCCAAATTATATCTCTCTGTTCACAATAATCCCAACTCCATACACAAATGGATGTACTTCTTTTTTTACCCTTTTTCTTTTGTTTCTTTTAGTCAGAGTCTCACTCCATTGCCCATGCTGGAGGGCGTTGGCTCGCTCTCCACCATTGCAGAATTGGCTCGCTGAGCTACAGTGAGCCTTTTTCTGGCCTTCCAAGGAGCTGGAACAACAGGCATGTGCCACTACGCCTGGCTCAGTTAGTACGGAGGGTAGACGAGGTCTCACTGCTGTCCTTGGCCTTCCAAAGTGCTGGAATGATGAGGCTGAGCCCCCGAGCCTGGCCTTGATCCTTCATCGAAAATGAACCAGAAGACCTGGAGTAGTGGCCTATGACTGGAATCTGAGCTCTCTGGGAGGCCAAGGTTGGTGGAGGATGGCTAGAGTCCAGGAGGTCAAGGTCAGATCGGGTCTCACAGGGAGTCCCCATCTCTGCACCTATCCAAACAGGAGGTCTGGGTTCGAGGTGCCTGTCTTCCCGGCCACTCTGGAGGCTGAGGTGGGAGGATCACCAGAGACCATGATTTCGAGGCTTGCAGTGAACATTATTTGTGTCCCCATCATTTGGGCCACAAAGCCAGATCATGTATCCAAAAACATCAGAATTGTACAGATATTTTCAACTGTGTGGGGTGTTCACAGGGTGACTTGCTTTAGAGCCAGGAAAAATGGAATTCGTGGGGAAGAAATGTCCCTGGGTGAGGGATGTGTCCCCTTTCTTTCTTGGCAGAAGGTCCTCATTTCTGAGTCAGAGTGTTGGCCTGCCTGGGGCACAATTCTCACCTCGGAGAGGAAAGTGGACAGAAATCCGGCCAGAGATCCTCAGGAACTCCTGCACCAAAGCAGGGGCAGACATTGTGGGGGGAGGGGCTGGAAGGTGCC